>NW_024428315.1:10000-25000 GCF_017562075.2 Anopheles merus | reverse complement strand
GCTTGACTTAGGCTCCTTCCTTGTCAGACGAGTGACTTGACTTGGTCTGGAGAATAAGGCTTTACATTGGTGGACATGCATCGTGCTCCTAGCTTGTCAGACGAGTGACTTGACATGCTGTGGAGAAGGTTGCTTAACACTGATGAGCTTGTCGGCGTGCCTCCTTCTTGACTTGATTGTCTCGATGTGAGGACCGTGCGGACCACACCAGTGAGTCATATAAGTACACTCGTAGTAAGCTTTTGTTCACCTTGTCTGGTCTGTGTTGTGCTCGACCGCCTTCACAGACAATGGACTTGGTGGATACTGGTGAAGCTTGGTGCAGGCTCCTTCCTTGTCAGACGAGCGACTTGACTTGGTCTGGAGACTGTTCCTTTACATTAGTGGACATGTGTCGTGCTTCTTCCTTGTCAGACGAGTGACTTGACATAGGTTGGAGATGGACGCGTAACACTAATGAGCTTGTCGGCGTTCCTCCTTCTTGACTTGATTGTCTTGATGCGAGGAACGTGCAGACCACACCAGTAAGCTTACATGCTCTCGTTACAAGTTGTATATGTTGACCCGTTTGGGCCGGTTGCCTTGCGCATGATGATGTTGACCATGTTTGGTTAACGTGTCGTGTGTCGAGGTGGTCGGTCTTGGTAGTAGGATGTCTTGTGCATGGCGTGTTGACCTCGTCGGTCGATGTGTCGTGTACGAGATGACCTACTTGCCCGTCGGTTGTCCAAGTTGTATGATGTGTTGACTTAGTCGACGTGTCATGTGCTTGGATGATTGGCGTACGGGTCATGTATGGTGTACTTCCTTCGGTTGAAGGGATGTACTAGTACATACTTGTATTAATTGTTTATTTCACGATCTGGTCTTTTGATTGGATCGTGAAAAAACGCTAAGTCCAAGAATCCTGAACTCGAGAGGAAAGCGCTGATGGCAACCTTTTTGACAGGACGTCCCTAGAAAACGGCTTTTTCCTTTTCGGCATTAAGTGGCATGTTTAACGTGGCTAGAACATCTATTATCCTGCAAATGGCACTCAAGCTTGGCAAAAGTCTCGAAACACTCCTATCTTGACGCACCTGCAACCGCAACACGATGCAAAACAAATTGCACGAGCTACTGATACTTGTACCATGCACGGTACACGGTTCCGAAAATTACGCCTGAAAGTATGCAATTTGGTGCTACCCTAGGGAACTTGTATGGGGAAGCCTACCTACGCGTGTCGCACGTTGCAAGTTGCATGGTCGTCGATCAGAGGCATGCAAAAGCACCTATCTAGGGGAATTACTCTACGTTCTAGTAGCTAGTGCGATTTTCCGGTCCAGCACGGCAGTACGCCTGCATGCATACAATCCATGTACCAACCATGTACCTAGGCGTTGGTCAGTAGCTTTTGGCGCCACATGGAGAAAGTATTCGAGTTCAGATTTCTGGGACTTAGCGTATTTTTCAAAACTATTAATGGAAATTAAACTATAAATGGGTCACAAGCTAGGCGTTGCTCAGTAGCTTTTGGCGCCACATGGAGGAAGTATTCGAGTTCAGATTTCTGGGACTTAGCGTATTTTTCAAAACTATTAATTTAAATTAAACTATAAATGGGTCTCAAGCTAGGCGTTGGTCAGTAGCTTTTGGCGCAACATGGAGGAAGTATTCGAGTTCAGATTTCTGGGACTTAGCGTATTTTTCAAAACTATTAATGGAAATTAAACTATAAATGGGTCTCAAGCTAGGCGTTGGTCAGTAGCTTTTGGCGCAACATGGAGGAAGTATTCGAGTTCAGATTTCTGGGACTCAGCGTATTTTTCAAAACTATTAATGGAAATTAAACTATAAATGGGTCACAAGCTAGGCGTTGCTCAGTAGCTTTTGGCGCCACATGGAGGAAGTATTCGAGTTCAGATTTCTGGGACTTAGCGTATTTTTCAATCATATTAAACCGAATCAAACATAAAAATGATGAAACCTACACGACGTTCCTAGGTTATGGACGAAAAGTGACGATTTAGTGCCGGTCAGGATAGCCGTGCACCAAAATTGTGTACCGATCAGGGAAAGTACAACACGGAGGGCGCAGCCCGAGCGTACGCGTTCATGGATGTCCATGTTGGTACAAGTTGCCGGTCAGGATAGCCGTGCACCAAAATTGTGTACCGATCAGGGAAAGTACAACACGGAGGGCGCAGCCCGAGCGTACGCGTTCATGGATGTCCATGTTGGTACAAGTTGCCGGTCAGGATAGCCGTGCACCAAAATTGTGTACCGATCAGGGAAAGTACAACACGGAGGGCGCAGCCCGAGCGTACGCGTTCATGGATGTCCATGTTGGTACAAGTTGCCGGTCAGGATAGCCGTGCACCAAAATTGTGTACCGATCAGGGAAAGTACAACACGGAGGGCGCAGCCCGAGCGTACGCGTTCATGGATGTCCATGTTGGTACAAGTTGCCGGTCAGGATAGCCGTGCACCAAAATTGTGTACCGATCAGGGAAAGTACAACACGGAGGGCGCAGCCCGAGCGTACGCGTTCATGGATGTCCATGTTGGTACAAGTTGCCGGTCAGGATAGCCGTGCACCAAAATTGTGTACCGATCAGGGAAAGTACACTACGTTCCTATGACTTGGGTGAAAAGTGTTGATAAAGTGCCGGATAGGATAGACGGTGGCTTATCGTACACATCACAAACAAAAACCCCTTAGTGAGCAGTAGCAAGTGTCGATGGAACAAAGCGAAGGCAATACAAACTGATCAAGTACAATAAAGAACGCTACGTACTAGGACTTCTGTCCAAGAATGGTGTCCGCGACGGGAGGGCAATGGTCGAGCAAGCAGGTTTCCCTAGTAAACCTTGTATGGTAAACATACCCAAGCGTGTCCGTATGCACGCAACGATAGTCACGAACGGGCACATACCTAGGGAAAGTACTCTACGTACTAGGACTTCTGTCCAAGAATGGTGTCCGCGACGGGAGGGCAATGGTCGAGCAAGCAGGTTTCCCTAGTAAACCTTGTATGGTAAACATACCCAAGCGTGTCCGTATGCACGCAACGATAGTCACGAACGGGCACATACCTAGGGAAAGTACTCTACGTACTAGGACTTCTGTCCAAGAATGGTGTCCGCGACGGGAGGGCAATGGTCGAGCAAGCAGGTTTCCCTAGTAAACCTTGTATGGTAAACATACCCAAGCGTGTCCGTATGCACGCAACGATAGTCACGAACGGGCACATACCTAGGGAAAGTACTCTACGTACTAGGACTTCTGTCCAAGAATGGTGTCCGCGACGGGAGGGCAATGGTCGAGCAAGCAGGTTTCCCTAGTAAACCTTGTATGGTAAACATACCCAAGCGTGTCCGTATGCACGCAACGATAGTCACGAACGGGCACATACCTAGGGAAAGTACTCTACGTACTAGGACTTCTGTCCAAGAATGGTGTCCGCGACGGGAGGGCAATGGTCGAGCAAGCAGGTTTCCCTAGTAAACCTTGTATGGTAAACATACCCAAGCGTGTCCGTATGCACGCAACGATAGTCACGAACGGGCACATACCTAGGGAAAGTACTCTACGTACTAGGACTTCTGTCCAAGAATGGTGTCCGCGACGGGAGGGCAATGGTCGAGCAAGCAGGTTTCCCTAGTAAACCTTGTATGGTAAACATACCCAAGCGTGTCCGTATGCACGCAACGATAGTCACGAACGGGCACATACCTAGGGAAAGTACTCTACGTACTAGGACTTCTGTCCAAGAATGGTGTCCGCGACGGGAGGGCAATGGTCGAGCAAGCAGGTTTCCCTAGTAAACCTTGTATGGTAAACATACCCAAGCGTGTCCGTATGCACGCAACGATAGTCACGAACGGGCACATACCTAGGGAAAGTACTCTACGTACTAGGACTTCTGTCCAAGAATGGTGTCCGCGACGGGAGGGCAATGGTCGAGCAAGCAGGTTTCCCTAGTAAACCTTGTATGGTAAACATACCCAAGCGTGTCCGTATGCACGCAACGATAGTCACGAACGGGCACATACCTAGGGAAAGTACTCTACGTACTAGGACTTCTGTCCAAGAATGGTGTCCGCGACGGGAGGGCAATGGTCGAGCAAGCAGGTTTCCCTAGTAAACCTTGTATGGTAAACATACCCAAGCGTGTCCGTATGCACGCAACGATAGTCACGAACGGGCACATACCTAGGGAAAGTACTCTACGTACTAGGACTTCTGTCCAAGAATGGTGTCCGCGACGGGAGGGCAATGGTCGAGCAAGCAGGTTTCCCTAGTAAACCTTGTATGGTAAACATACCCAAGCGTGTCCGTATGCACGCAACGATAGTCACGAACGGGCACATACCTAGGGAAAGTACTCTACGTACTAGGACTTCTGTCCAAGAATGGTGTCCGCGACGGGAGGGCAATGGTCGAGCAAGCAGGTTTCCCTAGTAAACCTTGTATGGTAAACATACCCAAGCGTGTCCGTATGCACGCAACGATAGTCACGAACGGGCACATACCTAGGGAAAGTACTCTACGTACTAGGACTTCTGTCCAAGAATGGTGTCCGCGACGGGAGGGCAATGGTCGAGCAAGCAGGTTTCCCTAGTAAACCTTGTATGGTAAACATACCCAAGCGTGTCCGTATGCACGCAACGATAGTCACGAACGGGCACATACCTAGGGAAAGTACTCTACGTACTAGGACTTCTGTCCAAGAATGGTGTCCGCGACGGGAGGGCAATGGTCGAGCAAGCAGGTTTCCCTAGTAAACCTTGTATGGTAAACATACCCAAGCGTGTCCGTATGCACGCAACGATAGTCACGAACGGGCACATACCTAGGGAAAGTACTCTACGTACTAGGACTTCTGTCCAAGAATGGTGTCCGCGACGGGAGGGCAATGGTCGAGCAAGCAGGTTTCCCTAGTAAACCTTGTATGGTAAACATACCCAAGCGTGTCCGTATGCACGCAACGATAGTCACGAACGGGCACATACCTAGGGAAAGTACTCTACGTACTAGGACTTCTGTCCAAGAATGGTGTCCGCGACGGTCGGGGAAGCAGGTTACTTATCATGGCAAACAAGTTAAATAGCTACCTTAAGAGAACGAAAGTTACTGTGGATGGAACAAAACGTGTGCCTAGAATTCCTTCCTGGTTTCCCTAGTAAACCTTGTATGGTAAACATACCCAAGCGTGTCCGTATGCACGCAACGATAGTCACGAACGGGCACATACCTAGGGAAAGTACTCTACGTACTAGGACTTCTGTCCAAGAATGGTGTCCGCGACGGGAGGGCAATGGTCGAGCAAGCAGGTTTCCCTAGTAAACCTTGTATGGTAAACATACCCAAGCGTGTCCGTATGCACGCAACGATAGTCACGAACGGGCACATACCTAGGGAAAGTACTCTACGTACTAGGACTTCTGTCCAAGAATGGTGTCCGCGACGGGAGGGCAATGGTCGAGCAAGCAGGTTTCCCTAGTAAACCTTGTATGGTAAACATACCCAAGCGTGTCCGTATGCACGCAACGATAGTCACGAACGGGCACATACCTAGGGAAAGTACTCTACGTACTAGGACTTCTGTCCAAGAATGGTGTCCGCGACGGGAGGGCAATGGTCGAGCAAGCAGGTTTCCCTAGTAAACCTTGTATGGTAAACATACCCAAGCGTGTCCGTATGCACGCAACGATAGTCACGAACGGGCACATACCTAGGGAAAGTACTCTACGTACTAGGACTTCTGTCCAAGAATGGTGTCCGCGACGGGAGGGCAATGGTCGAGCAAGCAGGTTTCCCTAGTAAACCTTGTATGGTAAACATACCCAAGCGTGTCCGTATGCACGCAACGATAGTCACGAACGGGCACATACCTAGGGAAAGTACTCTACGTACTAGGACTTCTGTCCAAGAATGGTGTCCGCGACGGGAGGGCAATGGTCGAGCAAGCAGGTTTCCCTAGTAAACCTTGTATGGTAAACATACCCAAGCGTGTCCGTATGCACGCAACGATAGTCACGAACGGGCACATACCTAGGGAAAGTACTCTACGTACTAGGACTTCTGTCCAAGAATGGTGTCCGCGACGGGAGGGCAATGGTCGAGCAAGCAGGTTTCCCTAGTAAACCTTGTATGGTAAACATACCCAAGCGTGTCCGTATGCACGCAACGATAGTCACGAACGGGCACATACCTAGGGAAAGTACTCTACGTACTAGGACTTCTGTCCAAGAATGGTGTCCGCGACGGTCGGGGAAGCAGGTTACTTATCATGGCAAACAAGTTAAATAGCTACCTTAAGAGAACGAAAGTTACTGTGGATGGAACAAAACGTGTGCCTAGAATTCCTTCCTGGTTTCCCTAGTAAACCTTGTATGGTAAACATACCCAAGCGTGTCCGTATGCACGCAACGATAGTCACGAACGGGCACATACCTAGGGAAAGTACTCTACGTACTAGGACTTCTGTCCAAGAATGGTGTCCGCGACGGGAGGGCAATGGTCGAGCAAGCAGGTTTCCCTAGTAAACCTTGTATGGTAAACATACCCAAGCGTGTCCGTATGCACGCAACGATAGTCACGAACGGGCACATACCTAGGGAAAGTACTCTACGTACTAGGACTTCTGTCCAAGAATGGTGTCCGCGACGGTCGGGGAATTGTGTGTTTGACTCAATTACCAAATCCTAGGAACATACATGTAGTGTATACAAACATTAACATTAACGCGTACGTTTGGGCTGCGCACTCCAAATGGTACACAAATAAGGGTGATTTTATGATCAGACGGACAAAAACAAAGGTGGAGAAGACAGTTTTCGGCACGATGTGCACAGAGCTCATTTCGTCGTCCCGGGCGAATGGAAAAACACAAAAATCGCGAGTATCTTTCTAGGTTTCTGTCTATAAAAGGGCAGGCCAAAAGGTGACCGGTTGAGATAAGCATTTTAAGCATACAAGCACTTTATTGCAACTTTTGACACAAAAACTAGGTACGTACATGTAGATTGTACCAACATGGACATCCATGAACGCGTACGCTCGGGCTGCGCCCTCCGTGTTGTACTTTCCCTGATCGGTACACAATTTTGGTGCACGGCTATCCTGACCGGCAACTTGTACCAACATGGACATCCATGAACGCGTACGTAGTGTACTTTCCCTGATCGGTACACAATTTTGGTGCATGTGTACCAACATGGACATCCATGAACGCGTACGCTCGGGCTGCGCCCTCCGTGTTGTACTTTCCCTGATCGGTACACAATTTTGGTGCACGGCTATCCTGACCGGCAACTTGTACCAACATGGACATCCATGAACGCGTACGTAGTGTACTTTCCCTGATCGGTACACAATTTTGGTGCATGTGTACCAACATGGACATCCATGAACGCGTACGCTCGGGCTGCGCCCTCCGTGTTGTACTTTCCCTGATCGGTACACAATTTTGGTGCACGGCTATCCTGACCGGCAACTTGTACCAACATGGACATCCATGAACGCGTACGTAGTGTACTTTCCCTGATCGGTACACAATTTTGGTGCATGTGTACCAACATGGACATCCATGAACGCGTACGCTCGGGCTGCGCCCTCCGTGTTGTACTTTCCCTGATCGGTACACAATTTTGGTGCACGGCTATCCTGACCGGCAACTTGTACCAACATGGACATCCATGAACGCGTACGTAGTGTACTTTCCCTGATCGGTACACAATTTTGGTGCATGTGTACCAACATGGACATCCATGAACGCGTACGCTCGGGCTGCGCCCTCCGTGTTGTACTTTCCCTGATCGGTACACAATTTTGGTGCACGGCTATCCTGACCGGCAACTTGTACCAACATGGACATCCATGAACGCGTACGTAGTGTACTTTCCCTGATCGGTACACAATTTTGGTGCATGTGTACCAACATGGACATCCATGAACGCGTACGCTCGGGCTGCGCCCTCCGTGTTGTACTTTCCCTGATCGGTACACAATTTTGGTGCACGGCTATCCTGACCGGCAACTTGTACCAACATGGACATCCATGAACGCGTACGTAGTGTACTTTCCCTGATCGGTACACAATTTTGGTGCATGTGTACCAACATGGACATCCATGAACGCGTACGCTCGGGCTGCGCCCTCCGTGTTGTACTTTCCCTGATCGGTACACAATTTTGGTGCACGGCTATCCTGACCGGCAACTTGTACCAACATGGACATCCATGAACGCGTACGTAGTGTACTTTCCCTGATCGGTACACAATTTTGGTGCATGTGTACCAACATGGACATCCATGAACGCGTACGCTCGGGCTGCGCCCTCCGTGTTGTACTTTCCCTGATCGGTACACAATTTTGGTGCACGGCTATCCTGACCGGCAACTTGTACCAACATGGACATCCATGAACGCGTACGTAGTGTACTTTCCCTGATCGGTACACAATTTTGGTGCATGTGTACCAACATGGACATCCATGAACGCGTACGCTCGGGCTGCGCCCTCCGTGTTGTACTTTCCCTGATCGGTACACAATTTTGGTGCACGGCTATCCTGACCGGCAACTTGTACCAACATGGACATCCATGAACGCGTACGTAGTGTACTTTCCCTGATCGGTACACAATTTTGGTGCATGTGTACCAACATGGACATCCATGAACGCGTACGCTCGGGCTGCGCCCTCCGTGTTGTACTTTCCCTGATCGGTACACAATTTTGGTGCACGGCTATCCTGACCGGCAACTTGTACCAACATGGACATCCATGAACGCGTACGTAGTGTACTTTCCCTGATCGGTACACAATTTTGGTGCATGTGTACCAACATGGACATCCATGAACGCGTACGCTCGGGCTGCGCCCTCCGTGTTGTACTTTCCCTGATCGGTACACAATTTTGGTGCACGGCTATCCTGACCGGCAACTTGTACCAACATGGACATCCATGAACGCGTACGTAGTGTACTTTCCCTGATCGGTACACAATTTTGGAGCACGGCTTAGGAAATGTGCTTAAAATGTTATCAATCAATCCATTTAATCTTGTTATAGTCGATACTTACCGTGCCGACCAAGTAGGACACGATACAAGGCAATGTTGTTTGAGAAATAATATGTCCGCCATACATTTCAGTACAAAATTGCTCGGTCAGACCTACGGCGGGCCATAACTCGAATACTAAACGTCGCAGACATGGGTCGTAGAACAATTTTAAGCTCGTCTAATCATTCTCTATCCGATTCTGGATAGTGGTTTTTTGACCACTTTTCATCATTTTGTGACACCCCGAACCTAGGGACAGCTCCCTAGCTTTTTGCAAAAAAGTGCACCGAACGGGCCGGAGAGCTCGAGTAGTCAAAAAAATTTTTTTCGCTAAAAACCCTCAAAACGTGTCAGAAACACACCCTAGATGATGAAAAGTGCAACCAGAAAGTCAACCGACAACATGCCCGGGGGTACCAATTTGCTCTACGCGTCCCTAGGTAGGGTACTTTTTCATACAAACATCAATGTGCACGGTGCACAAAGTGCGCGGAACAAAAATTGCTCGGTCAGACCTACGGCGGGCCATAACTCGAATACTAAACGTCGCAGACATGGGTCGTAGAACAATTTTAAGCTCGTCTAATCATTCTCTATCCGATTCTGGATAGTGGTTTTTTGACCACTTTTCATCATTTTGTGACACCCCGAACCTAGGGACAGCTCCCTAGCTTTTTGCAAAAAAGTGCACCGAACGGGCCGGAGAGCTCGAGTAGTCAAAAAAATTTTTTTCGCTAAAAACCCTCAAAACGTGTCAGAAACACACCCTAGATGATGAAAAGTGCAACCAGAAAGTCAACCGACAACATGCCCGGGGGTACCAATTTGCTCTACGCGTCCCTAGGTAGGGTACTTTTTCATACAAACATCAATGTGCACGGTGCACAAAGTGCGCGGAACAAAAATTGCTCGGTCAGACCTACGGCGGGCCATAACTCGAATACTAAACGTCGCAGACATGGGTCGTAGAACAATTTTAAGCTCGTCTAATCATTCTCTATCCGATTCTGGATAGTGGTTTTTTGACCACTTTTCATCATTTTGTGACACCCCGAACCTAGGGACAGCTCCCTAGCTTTTTGCAAAAAAGTGCACCGAACGGGCCGGAGAGCTCGAGTAGTCAAAAAATTTTTTTCGCTAAAAACCCTCAAAACGTGTCAGAAACACACCCTAGATGATGAAAAGTGCAACCAGAAAGTCAACCGACAACATGCCCGGGGGTACCAATTTGCTCTACGCGTCCCTAGGTAGGGTACTTTTTCATACAAACATCAATGTGCACGGTGCACAAAGTGCGCGGAACAAAAATTGCTCGGTCAGACCTACGGCGGGCCATAACTCGAATACTAAACGTCGCAGACATGGGTCGTAGAACAATTTTAAGCTCGTCTAATCATTCTCTATCCGATTCTGGATAGTGGTTTTTTGACCACTTTTCATCATTTTGTGACACCCCGAACCTAGGGACAGCTCCCTAGCTTTTTGCAAAAAAGTGCACCGAACGGGCCGGAGAGCTCGAGTAGTCAAAAAAATTTTTTTCGCTAAAAACCCTCAAAACGTGTCAGAAACACACCCTAGATGATGAAAAGTGCAACCAGAAAGTCAACCGACAACATGCCCGGGGGTACCAATTTGCTCTACGCGTCCCTAGGTAGGGTACTTTTTCATACAAACATCAATGTGCACGGTGCACAAAGTGCGCGGAACAAAAATTGCTCGGTCAGACCTACGGCGGGCCATAACTCGAATACTAAACGTCGCAGACATGGGTCGTAGAACAATTTTAAGCTCGTCTAATCATTCTCTATCCGATTCTGGATAGTGGTTTTTTGACCACTTTTCATCATTTTGTGACACCCCGAACCTAGGGACAGCTCCCTAGCTTTTTGCAAAAAAGTGCACCGAACGGGCCGGAGAGCTCGAGTAGTCAAAAAAATTTTTTTCGCTAAAAACCCTCAAAACGTGTCAGAAACACACCCTAGATGATGAAAAGTGCAACCAGAAAGTCAACCGACAACATGCCCGGGGGTACCAATTTGCTCTACGCGTCCCTAGATAGGGTACTTTTTCATACAAACATCAAAGTGCGCTTAGCAAAAGTTCTCCGTCAGACCTACGGCGGGCCATAACTCGAAAACTAAACGTCGCAGACATGGGTCGTAGAACAATTTTAAGTTCGTCTAATGATTCTACATCCGATTCCGGATAGTGGTTTTTTGACCACTTTTCAAAATTTTGTGACACCCCAAACCTAGGGGCAGCTCCCTAGCTTTTGTCAAAAAATGGTCACCGAACGGGCCGGAGAGCTCGAGTAGTCAAAAAATTTTTTTTCGCCAAAATCACTGAAAACGTGTAGAAAACGCATTTTAGATGATGAAAAGTGAAACCAGAACGTCAAACAACAACTTTTTTGGGGGTACCCTTTTTACTCTAC
Organism: Anopheles merus; assembly: GCF_017562075.2. Lineage (NCBI taxonomy): Eukaryota > Metazoa > Arthropoda > Insecta > Diptera > Culicidae > Anopheles > Anopheles merus. The sequence goes on along the minus strand of NW_024428315.1, from coordinate 13,514 downwards.
GGGCCCCTAGGTAAGGCGCGCCATTAGCGCTTTCCTCTCGAGTTCCCAACTTTTGCCCTCCTGGGAACATGATCATTTGTTCATTGCCTACTATAGGGAGGGTACCTTGCTCCGAGGTCAAAAATGAAAATTTCACCAAATCGTAGTTTTTACCTCTATTTTGTCGTAGGAGCATGGTTTGAGGTGTCGGTGGGTCATTTCGGCCCCCATTTGGGTCATACGTCCCCTCCCCGATTTAGTTCGTCGTATGACCATAGTCCGAACTTATGAAGCAAAAGTGGTGTCTGGTGGTGTCTGCCGATGATCTTAACCTATGAATTCGAGTTGATATGCGTATATTAGAGTAAAATTAGGCCTTGTAGTACACGGCTTATGCCCCGGACTAGGTGTCCCGGGGACAAAATCTCGAAAATTACAGACACCCCAGCATTGCTTAAGGTGGTCAGTAGCAAATATATTTTTGGGTCTTCGGACCCATGAAGAGACAGTAGCTGGCTAGTTTGCTGTACTCTTACGCTGAGAACTGGCAGCGTAGAGGGTCTACGGACCCTGAAAGGACCTACCCAACCTTTCAAAAAGCTCCCTGGAGCGGTACATCACGGGTCTACGGACCCTAAGACTTCGTCGTGATGGTTTCAAGCATAAAAGTCGTAACAGTTTAAGAGGTTTTCGTAAGCGTATATTAAATGCATGCTTGAAACTAAGCCGCGTTGTCTTTAAACACTGCAAGACCAATCGAACTTTTTAGGGAAACTCGAAGGATTCACGCTAAGCTCGATGAGCTATTAAGGGTAGTGGTGCATGGTTTGTCGGCGTTCCTTGGATCTAATCCATTGAACAAATGTGTCTGGGGTCATGGTGCAGGTAAAATAGCGTGATGAAACCGGGTTTCCCTTACCAAATGTGGCATAACTTTCCCTGAGAGCGAAGCTCAGACCCACGTAGGGGAGAGCAAAGTGGAACTTAAATGTTCTATGCAGCAAATGTTCGCCATGCGGATAAACAAGTTGGAATAGCTCAATGTAGTGTAATGCAAACACGAATCGCAATTAACGATAAGGGGACCCAGAAGCAATTCTGCGGAACCCTCGGGGGAGGTGTGAGTTGATATAATTAGAGGTGATAGTCCAAGTTGTTCGAGCTCCGGCTCGGCAGCCGATACGAGGTTCCTGTTGAGCTTGTACATCGCGCAGAGGCGCCGTTCGGTTCTAGCAATGATTCCCGCCACCATGTTTCATGCGTGCAGAGGTCCGTTAGAGCTCGAGCAATGTGTCCCGCCGTGATTACGAAAAAGTTTAACAGTTGACTAAGTTGGGGGTGTGTTCAAGTAATCGCGCAGAGATGCCGATCGGTTTCTAGCAATGTTTCCCGTCACAAGGTGGTATTGGCACCTGTGCAGAGTGACCGTTAGCAATGTCTCCCGTATCACGGTGGTGTTCTACCACTAGTGCAGAGTGACCGCTAGCAATGTCTCCCGTCACAAGGTGGTAGCCCAGTAGTGCAGAGAAGCCGCTAGCAAGTCTCCCGTCACAGAGTAAGCAGGTCCGCGAAGTGCAGAGTAGCCGTTAGCAATGTCTCCCGTATCACGGTGGTATCATTCCACTAGTGCAGAGTGACCGCTAGCAATGCTTCCCGACACACGGCGGTAGCTTACGCAGTGCAGAGAGACTCATGAGCAAAGTCTTCCGACACACGGTGGTAACTCGACGAGGTGCAGAGTAACCGTTAGCAATGTCTCCCGTATCACGGTGGGGTTCTTCCACTAGTGCAGAGTGACCGCTAGCAATGTTTCCCGACACATCGAAGGAGTAGATCCACGAAGTGCAGAAAGATCGCTGAACCAATCAATGCATCCCGTCGTGGAGAGCTTACACGCCCGTAGGACAAAACAGTGGGGTGTATCCAAGTGAAACATTAGTATACATGAGAGTGCAGAGTACCGATTGGACTATAGTGGTCAAAACGCAGCCGGGTAATTCAACTCTGTAGCCGTACAAAGGTATCCGCCTGTTAGAAGGACACCGTACGGTTTACAGTTTTAACAAAAATGCAGCCGCGGTAATTTCAACCCAACCCACTATAGCCATTCAATGTATCCGTCATAATCATGTATACCGATCGGAGTAGCCAAAGACAATGTTCGTCTAGTGTTGTTGGGGTGTATGCGCGCAGAGATGCCGTTCGGTTTAAAGCAATGTTTCCCGTCACGAGGTGGTATTGGCACCTGTGCAGAGTGACCGTTAGCAATGTCTCCCGTATCACGGTGGAGTTCTTCCACTAGTGCAGAGTGACCGCTAGCAATGTCTCCCGTCACAAGGTGGTAGCCCAGCAGTGCAGAGAAGCCGCTGTAGCAAAGTCTCCCGTATCACGGTGGAGTTCTTCCACTAGTGCAGAGAGATCGCTGAACCGTGCAATGTGTCCCGTCGTGCGCACCCGTTCGACCAGATGTAACAAGTTGGGGTGCAAGTTGCAAGTTCACGCGCAGAGATGCCGTTCGGTTTAAAGCAATGTTTCCCGTCACGAGGTGGTATTGGCACCTGTGCAGAGTGACCGTTAGCAATGTCTCCCGTATCACGGTGGAGTTCTTCCACTAGTGCAGAGTGACCGCTAGCAATGTCTCCCGTCACATTGGTGGTAGCCCAGCAGTGCAGAGAAGCCGCTTTCAGCAATGTTTCCCGTCACGAGGTGGTATTGGCACCTGTGCAGAGTGACCGTTAGCAATGTCTCCCGTATCACGGTGGAGTTCTTCCACTAGTGCAGAGTGACCGCTAGCAATGTCTCCCGTCACATTGGTGGTAGCCCAGCAGTGCAGAGAAGCCGCTGTAGCAAAGTCTCCCGTATCACGGTGGTATCATTCCACTAGTGCAGAGAGATCGCTGAACCGTTCAATGTGTCCCGTCGTGGTGTGCTTGTAGCGAGCACGTAGGATACACCTTGCTTTGTTGGTTTGGGATAGGAGTGGTCGCGCAACTGCCTCCACGCCGCAGAGTGCCAGTTCGGATTGAAGGTCAACTTTAGCCGTTCAATGCATCAGTCGGTGGGTGTTCAGATGGCATCACAACTTCCCCTAGGTGCTCAAGTTGGTTGGGTTGCTAAACATATACACATGCGCAGAGTATCGTACGAACTAGCAAAGTCTCCCGTCACGGTGGTAAAGTAATGAGTACCATGCAGTGCAGAGAGATCGTTAGTGCGTGCAATGTACCAGTCGAAGTGTTGTGTTCGCGCATGCGCAGAGTATCGTACGAACTAGCAAAGTCTCCCGTCACGGTGGTTGAGAGTCCCATGCAGTGCAGAGAGATCGTTAGTGCGTGCAATGTACCAGTCGATGTGCAACGTACGGGCATGCGCAGAGTATCGTACAAGCTAGCAAAGTCTCCCGTCACGGTGGTTGTGAGTGACATGCAGTGCAGAGAGATCGTTAGTGAGTGCAATGTACCAGTCGATGTCGTACCAGCATACACCCCCGCTTAGAGGCCCGTTGCTCAAAGAGGTCAAGCAAGAGTGCGCAGAG
>NW_024428315.1:0-5000 GCF_017562075.2 Anopheles merus | reverse complement strand
ATAGGTGATTGGCCGTTCTCACCTATAAGTCTTGATGTGTGCGGGAAGTTCCTTAAGGTTCTTCCTCCCAGAGATCGTCACTATCTGGGACGTACATTAATTTGTACCTACATTGGCGCACGCTTTTGTAGAGAGCATATCAAGACGTGAAGGGTTATGTTGGAGGTTGAGTGCGCTGCTTACCAAACTTTGAACGCGGTAACTTGTACTCGGCACCGACATGGACACTTCCAAACCCAAGGAATGAGTTGTGAGTTTTACTAAGAGAAACAGGTAATTGGCAGCGTTACCTATAATTCTTGATATGTGCGGGGAGTTCCTTAAGGTTCTTCCTCCCAGAGATCGTCACTATCTGGGACGTACATTCATTTGTACCTACATAGGCACACGCTTTTGTAGAGAGCATATCAAGACGTGAAGTGTTATGTTGGAGGTCGAGTGCGCTGCTTACCAAACTTTGAACGCGGTAACTTGTACTCGGCACCGACATGGACACTTCCAAACCCAAGGAATGAGTTGTGAGTTTTACTAAGAGAAATAGGTGATTGGCCGTTCTCACCTATAAGTCTTGATGTGTGCGGGAAGTTCCTTAAGGTTCTTCCTCCCAGAGATCGTCACTATCTGGGACGTACATTAATTTGTACCTACATTGGCGCACGCTTTTGTAGAGAGCATATCAAGACGTGAAGGGTTATGTTGGAGGTTGAGTGCGCTGCTTACCAAACTTTGAACGCGGTAACTTGTACTCAGCACCGACATGGACACTTCCAAACCCAAGGAATGAGTTGTGAGTTTTACTAAGAGCAACAGGTAATTGGCAGCGTTACCTATAATTCTTGATATGTGCGGGGAGTTCCTTAAGGTTCTTCCTCCCAGAGATCGTCACTATCTGGGACGTACATTAATTTGTACCTACATAGGCACACGCTTTTGTAGAGAGCATATCAAGACGTGAAGGGTTATGTTGGAGGTTGAGTGCGCTGCTTACCAAACTTTGAACGCGGTAACTTGTACTCGGCACCGACATGGACACTTCCAAACCCAAGGAATGAGTTGTGAGTTTTACTAAGAGAAACAGGTAATTGGCAGCGTTACCTATAATTCTTGATATGTGCGGGGAGTTCCTTAAGGTTCTTCCTCCCAGAGATCGTCACTATCTGGGACGTACATTAATTTGTACCTGCATTAGCGCACGCTTTTGTAGAGAGCATATCAAGACGTGAAGTGTTATGTTGGAGGTCGAGTGCGCTGCTTACCAAACTTTGAACGCGGTAACTTGTACTCGGCACCGACATGGACACTTCCAAACCCAAGGAATGAGTTGTGAGTTTTACTAAGAGAAATAGGTGATTGGCCGTTCTCACCTATAAGTCTTGATATGTGCGGGGAGTTCCTTAAGGTTCTTCCTCCCAGAGATCGTCACTATCTGGGACGTACATTAATTTGTACCTGCATTAGCGCACGCTTTTGTAGAGAGCATATCAAGACACGGGACGTGTTGTGTTGGAGGTCGAGTGCGCTGCTTACCAAACTTTGAACGCGGTAACTTGTACTCGGCGCCGGCATGGACACGCCCAAACCCTAGTCTTGATGTGTGCGGGAAGTTCCTTAAGGTTCTTCCTCCCAGAGATCGTCACTATCTGGGACGTGCATTATTTGTACCTACTCTAGCGCACGCTTTTGTAGAGAGCATATCAAGACGTCTCGTAAGAGACAACACTTGTACTTGTACAAATTTGAGTAACCCATTGTTGCAGGTCGAGTGTGTTGCATACCAAACTTTGAACGCGGTTACGCCACTCGGCGCCGAAAGGCACTCTTTAAACCCTAGGCAGGGGATCACTCGGCTCATGGATCGATGAAGACCGCAGCTAATGCGCGTCATAATGTGAACTGCAGGACACATGAACATTGATAAGTTGAACGCATATGGCGCATCGGACGTTTAATCCCGACCGATGCACACATTCTGAGAGCCTACTAATTACCAAAGTCTCATTTAGTTAACTACAGTGGCCGTCCGCGAAGGTGCCCGGGTCATCCGACGCACTGGGCGGTCGCTGTGCATAATGACGTGCTTGGTCCCCGTCTGCGGGTCCTCGGGCGTTGAAAGTGGACACTCTCGAGCGTATGTTGGATGCGTTTCGTGTTGGTGGTGTTTGATGCGTAGGGTTTGTGGTGTGTGTCAAGCCGCATGGTTCGAACTAATGCTACGTCGTTCCCGATGGCCACCGGCAGTCTACTCTCCAGGCTAAAGTCGGCTCGTCTAGGGATTCGGAAAGCTAAGTCGCTGTAACTCATGTGGCCCATACACGGCGTTGCGCTACCACGCTAAGTTAGCCCTACATACAAGTATCAACCCACGGCACGGGCGTAGCCGTAATACTTACGTCTCGGTTATACCACGTAGGCCTCAAGTGATGTGTGACTACCCCCTAAATTTAAGCATATAATAAGGGAGGAAGAGAAACCACCGGGATTCCCTGAGTAGCTGCGAGCGAAACGGGAAAAGCTCAGCACGTAGGGACGGCATGGAACGTGCCTGTCCGATTCCGTGTACTGTACCGGACCGTCCTTATCTATCACCACTGTGCACTTCAAGTTCAACTTGAAGGTGGCCCATTCTCCCAAGAGGGTGATAGGCCGTGGAAAGGCATGAGGTGAGGTGATAGACGGTCGGCTCCATGGAGTCGTGTTGCTTGATAGTGCAACTAATGGGAGTAAACTCCTTCTAAAGCTAAATACCACCATGAGTCCGATAGCGAACAAGTACCGTGAGGGAAAGTTGAAAAGCACTCTGAATAGAGTCAAATAGTACGTGAAACTGCTAGGGGTACAAACCCGTTGAACTCCAATGATCCGGCGGCGATATTCAGCGGTAAACTAGCAATGCCGTGCACTTATCGATCCGCAGTAACGGACATCGCGATCCATTACAACGCGGTTGGCCTCGTGCTAACGCTCCGGCATACACTGCCCCTAGCTCGTGGTGGACGGTCCCTCTGTAAGGGTAGGGTAGCTGCTCTACACTGACCAGGGATCTCTCCGCGCATCCTTCTGGAAGGCGAAATGGGTCCGACCGAGCTCTGGTGTGCTGCTGGAAGGGTGATGGATTCTAACGAGAGGTAGTACCGCTGTCTTCTCCGAAAGACGCGCGAATCCTTCGTTCGGCGATGATGCATCATGCATTGAGGCACCTCCGGGACCCGTCTTGAAACACGGACCAAGAAGTCTATCTCTTGCGCGCAAGCCAATGGGTCGGTGGCCACGTCCGCGTGTGTCCCGGTTCGATACACCCAAAGGCGAAGACAACTCGAGTTGCGGGGATTACGGGTTCGGCACTGGCGCAAGCCTCGTCGGACCCCTCCATCCCAGGGTGTCCCGATACGGCGTGTGCTTGCACACCCAGCGGGCATCCCGGAGTGCGCAGGATGCGACCCGAAAAATGGTGAACTATGCCTGATCAGGTTGAAGTCAGGGGAACCCTGATGGAGGACCGAAGCAATTCTGACGTGCAAATCGATTGTCAGAGTTGGGCATAGGGGCGAAAAGACCAATCGAACCATCTAGTAGCTGGTTCCCTCCGAAGTTTCCCTCAGATAGCTGGTGCACGTAGCGTTTCGAACCTTATTCCTTATCTGGTTAAAGCGAATGATTAGAGGCCTTAGGTTCGAAATGATCTTAACCTATTCTCAAACTATAAATGGGCGGTAACTGGGTGGCATTCTTTACTGATCGCCACCCTTTCTACAACCGACGATCGGACGGGGGCCCCTTAAGTGGTGGCGATCCCGGCTAGATATCGGTGTGCCTAGTGGGCCAAGTTTTGGTAAGCAGAACTGGTGCTGTGGAGAACCCAAACGCAATGTTACGGCGCCCAAATAAACGACGCACCTAATAACATGAAAGGTGTTGATTGCTAAAGCGCAGGACGGTGGACATGGAGTCGTCATCCGCTAAGGAGTGTGTAACACTCACCTGCCGAAGCAATTAGCCCTTAAAATGGATGGCGCTCAAGTCTTTGCCTATACATTGCCGCTGGCGGTATGGCGCATCGGGGGCTAACCACCCGCGATGAGACCCCAGTGAGTAGGAGGGTACGGTGGTGCGCGTCGAAGTGTTTGGCGCAAGCCGGCATGGAGCCGCCACTGGCACAGATCTTGTTGGTAGTAGCAAATATTCGAACGAGCTCTTGGATGACTGAAGTGGAGAAGGGTTTCGTGTCAACAGCAGTTGAACACGAGTTAGCCAATCCTAAGCCGCATGGGAATCCAGTCGTAACCCATCAGTCGGCGAAAGGGAATCCGGTTACCATTCCGGAGCCTGTTGAGTACCCGTTTTGCGCCAGCCTAGTAAGGTTTTAGCTCGTCCGCACCCGAACGGTTAGTGTGTAGCTTCATGGCAACATAATCCTTTTCTTTCTTCGGAAGCCAACGAGAGGCATCGGAAGAGTTTTCTTTTCTGTTTTACAGCCACACCGACCATGGAAGTCACTCACAGAGAGATATTGTTGGACCGTCTGGTAGAGCACGGCCGCCGCAACTGCCGTGTCGATGCCTCTTCTGGACCATGAAATCGAAGACTGGGGCACACTTTCTATGGTAATAACGCACACACTCAAAACAGATTGTACCGAATCCGCAGCAGGGCTCCAAGTGCAGAGTCTCTAGTCGATAGATCAATGTAGGTAGGGAAGTCGGCAAACTGGATCCGTAACTTCGGGACAGGATTGGCTCTGAAGGCTGGTGCGACCAGCCGGGACCGTGCTCCACCTGCCGCAAGGTAGCTGGCCCGTACCCGCGGTCGCACAGCAAACAGCCAATTCAAGACTGGCACGGCTGAGGGAATCCGACTGTCTAATTAAAACAACATTGTGATGGCCCCGGGTGGGTGTTGACACAATGTGATTTCTGCCCAGTGCTCTGAATGTCAACGTGAAGAATTCAAGCAAGCGCGGGTAAACGGCGGGAGTAACTATGACTTCTTTAAGGTAGCCAAAT
>NW_024428314.1:0-32527 GCF_017562075.2 Anopheles merus | reverse complement strand
AAATATTATTATTTCACCATTTCACACATGTATAATTATGTTTCGTTTTATAAAACAATAAAAGGATAGGCGATTACCGCGTTTTGTGCACACTGTCGGCGTGATTTAAAACAGTGTTTCTCAAACTTTTTTCAACCAGCGCCTACTTTTCGCATCAGGTATCAGGTAGCGTCTACTTTTCCGCGCTAGCGCTGATGCATCAGGTATTAGGAGCTGCCTGTAGCTGTTAAGAAGGGGGGGGCGTTTCTCATACTTCACCGAATACGTTCATACGTTTTACAGAATAAAGTTTTATGAACATAAAACGTCATCCAAATTTAAAAGTACATTTATGGAAACCGTCCGAAATAGTTACTATAAAGTATACAGATATGTACACATGCGCTACGCGCTATGATACAGGTGCTGAGTAAGAAAACGGTCGCAAGCGAGCCATCGATGTTACTCCACGCGCGGAGTCAGGTTCCAACGGGAACTCCACTGGAAGCAGGTTCCCGACACCAGGTGTGGTGTCGTATGTTCAGACGGACCGAGGCAACATGATCATCATAAACGTGGACGACAACGTGACCGGCAAACCTGGCAGCACCGAAAACACCAGCCTAGCTAAATAGTACCGAATCCAGAAGTTAGCTTCAGTCTTAGTTTAGCAGTTCGCAAATAAAGATCCCAGTAATATTTTTTAAAACTTACTCCGGGCTATCGTGAACATAATTATACATTTTGAATTGATTAAGCCAGCTACTAATTTGTAGTACAATTTTTCTAATGACATTTTTTCGGATTCAAGAATTGTATTTTCTTCATTTATTTATCAATATTTTTTATTTCAATATCTTACCAATGTGGGGAAGAATATGCAATTGAACATTGACATATTCATTAGTGTGTGTATAGCTTTTACTTCAAAGACTTGTGAATCTTGTGTATATCAAGGAGGTTGTTGCCTGTGTAATGTCGCACATTTCCTTGTGGGGAGGATGGTGGGTCTGATAGCGAGTGAATGCTGTTTTTTATTTTCTACCATGTGGCCATATTGTTAAACTGTTAAACTGCTTTTGTGCCGGCTTTGGAAACTTCCGAATTTTAACACGAATATACTTTATCCCAGGATACACTATTGGCGATTGGGATGAAAATGTTAATGCTTTTTGTATTTCTTATGCAAATGCAATGAGAAATGACTTTTTATTAAAATTTAGTACTATCGTACGCATTTTCCGCAACAAGTTTGTTTGTTATGGTTATAAATTTTCTACGACGGAGCAGCACGCTGCAGTACCTTTTGTTTGTTCGTTTATCTTTTTCTTTATGTTTATGTATATTTCGTTGCTATTGCTATTCGATCTCAACTACTGCATTACAAATCGCTAAGCTTCATTCGAGCGCTCAGTTCGAAGTCTTTACTCTGACTTTGTCACGGAGGGAAATATAAAGCAAGACAATTGCAAACCAATTGTTTCGTCATGTACGGTTTGTGTCATGCAGTTGTAAGAAAAGTGCTCAGCTGGTGTTTATAAAAAAGCGAATTCCCTAATACTTTGTAACGACCTGATTCCTCCTTTGAATTGTGATCATTGTATGTGCTATTTCTGATAGATTCTGTCGAGCGCGTTACGATTCATTTGCTAATGGTGTATGGTGTGTATAGGCATTAGAATGATCGAGTCTTCTAAAATGGGACGATAATTATTCCTAGCATGCAGACAACCACTATTCTAACTCTTCTCTCGCTATATAAATACGTGTGTTTTGGTACGTTCGCGTTAAAATGTATGAATGTAGAAAAAATAGTTCCGGGTTGTTTTAATTACGCTTTTCCCTGCGTACTACCTAGCAATTTTCCAAGAACAAAATATCGCAATGTAAGTCACCCATTTCAATGTTACATTACGCTACATGACGTCTTTTATTTACTTCCTAGCTGTGTTTTATCAATTTGGCCCTACAATGATGCGCAGTTTGCAGTTCCCTCTGTTCTGTTTCCATTTCAAGGTGTATTCTTCGATTATGATCCTACCATATCCAGTTTAGTAATATGTGTCCTATTGTTGCTTAGGTTGTTTGGTTCATGCAGATATATAAACAAGTTACTCATTGCACGATACATGTGTGTGATGGACTATTATTTATATCAAAACTGTTTTAATGTTAATCACTGTTATCCTCAAATCAAAACATTACTTGAAACAAACCTTTCCAAACGAAATGAAATTTGCAGCGAACGAAAATAATGCTGTGCATAAAATTACAGCGGTACTTAGAATTCAACAAAAACGACACACAATGTGCAGCTGTTTTTGGGAGTTTTACTACGATACTAAGTTCCTACATCTTTCTGACTGCACATTCAGTCGAAACATGTGTAGAAAAATTTAGCTTAGATTACGTGGTTTGTGTTATACCTTCTTATCGCCATATATTCCACCCCGTAAAAGTATCATGTCATTAGCCATGATTAATTATTTATGCTTTATGATTCATAAAAAAGGTTCGGTTCCGATTGTTTCAATAATACATGGTGTACATCATGTGTTTACTCAAACTGAAATGTACAAAGTGCGATTCATCTTGCCTGAGATTGGGAAAGAGTCAAACGATTGGCATACATTGCGCAAATGCATCGTCACATCGCGCTATGCTTTGTTGCTGCTTTATCGTAGCTATCACAAAACATATCTTTGATGCTTTTTATTTTGTGATACTTCGATTAAATTTTGCCCTTAAACGTTGTGTTATATTTTTTCGAGAGTATGCGCTGACCAACCACTAACGCCACCCTTAGTTATGAAAAGACTGTTTCTACTTCACTTTTAAAACACTTATTTTAAACACCTTTTTTTAAAAAAATAACGCACATACATGTCGCTTGCGGGGTGCAATTGTGTCTTAAAATTGTGATTCTTTACACATCTCAGTGTTTTTAGTGGCCTGCTCGGTAAACAATAAAGCAACTCAACTAGTTACCTGGGCGCACGTATTTGACTTTGTTAATTAATGTAATTAATGAGTGCGTAGGATATCTGGTTGCATTCCTGTATGTTTCAGTCCCATACCCCAAAACAAAACATTGACTGAAAGAGAAAAACATTGAGTAAAACTATGCACAATTGCACGCATAAAGAATGTTCTTTCATATTTTAGATTAAAAAAAAATCAATCCCTGCAAACAAATTGATTGCAAACATTAAAATCAGAATTATTGTGAAAAACACAACTAATCTCAACACCATTCCTTCATCCATCTATTTGGAGGAAGGAATGAGTTAAAAGAAATTTTTGGCTTACATCACTATCACCAAACAACTAGTTTCTATTGTAATCACGTTACTAAATTTAAGTCATAAGTATGTTCTTTTGATGTCTTTTACAGTTCTTTAAATACATTACCGACAAATAATTTCCGGTTGATACAGATCAGACTCTTTCTTACTGACTGTTCATACGATTTACTTTCGGCACCGCTCCAACAATACGGACGCGCTTGCAATTTGGATTGTGACACCAAGCGCGAGTGATCCGCCGCTTCCCGTATGTTGATGATGATGATGTACATGTTGATGCTGATGATGCTGATGCGTATGTTGGGGAGTGATGAGGTGCACGTTAATGCTAACACCACCGGAAATTGGACCAGTTGGAGTAATATGGCTAACGGTTGAATCGCTAAATTATGGAGGTGGTGCCAAAACCACCATGCCAGCAGCTTCGACTAATTGTGCGGCGCCATCACCACCTGAAGATTGAAGAGGATGTGACAAGAGTCAGCTTCGTCGGAGTCGGCTGCCTCAATTGGGGGCGGTAAGGTAGCTAACGTACTGCATGCCGTTGCTGTATATTTGTTGGTTTGCCTTCGCACGATTTGCGGCAATGGTGGCTGCCTGTTTCCGGGTGAGTGAATTATGCCGCTGGAATCCAGTCGCAGGTGGGCTAGGACTATCATTATACATCTGATCAGCATCAACATTATCTGTAGCATCATTTCTTCGTTCGGTGAGATTGTTGTTGTGTTGCAACTTCGTATCGGCGGATGCCCCTAGATGCAATGTCATTTTTTGATTCAATCAAGCTACTTGCTCCAGCAGTTCCTGCGGCTGCTAGGGTAGAGGTGGTGACATTTGTCTTTAAAACAGTGGTACCAACCATCTGCTTGGGGAATGACGGTTTTGGCTGCTTGGCTGTATCGTTACAAGTGATCGTTATTTCTTGATCGCTGCTTACACCAGACGATGAATTATCGCCTTCTTCGTGATGCACACCGCCCGATGCACCGTGTTCTACACCCGGTTGAGATGGCTGGCTGTTTGTTGCCGTAAGAAGTCGTTCGGGTACGATTTAGACGATTTTAGCTTCGTGCGAATCTTCTGTATTTCTTCCACCGAGAATGATTGGGGCATAGAGCTGGAGCCGGTCGAGCTACCACTGAAAATATATAACACATGATAATGGATATTGTATTATTTATGAATCAATTGTGAAACTGTGAATAAACTGTCGAACTAATGCATCAAATTGTAGCGCATCCGTATTTGACAAAAAGTGTAACTGTTGACATCTTAAGGTTTTGAAATTAAATGAAACTTTAAAATCTACACTTAAAACGAATGGAATTTAGCGTCTTCCAATTAAAAAGATTCGCAGCATAAAGCTCCCAACTAACGAGCATCCCAACCTAAAAGTTTAGTATTCAAGCACCATTACCTTGTGTTGCTGTGTTGCCACTTGTTTCGGCTGCCATTCCTGGATTTTGTGTTTAAGATCTCCATTTGTTTTAATATGCGTACGCACCAAACGTACCGAGTTATCCTCATCCGGATCTGATTCACTCAAACTGTAATCTGGCTCGGGTAGTGGAGGTGCACTATTAGGTGGAGATTTATAAAGTGCTTGTGGTGGGCAATTTGTTGTTGGCTATCTGCGCCCGGGCGACCAGGTTGAGCGTATTGATTTGACGACGTACTATTAGTGGCAGCGTTTCCATTTCCACTGATCGTTACTGTTGTCACGTTATTAATTACGGAACCGGTTACGACGCTAGAGTTTATGTTGATCGTCGAGCTAGCATTTGACCGAAGTGAACCAGATTTGCAGAGCTACAAATAGAAGAATAATACATGAAACACATTACAAAAATATGTATAATAATTGCTTAATTGTCTTGTGACAAAACATCATTACCTCCACATTGGAGTTCGTATTACTTCCATTCTACCACACAAGAAGAGGCACTGTTGTTTCCAGCAGCCGATGTTGAACCCGTGAGTGATGGTGAAGTAGTAGCCCCAGCGACGTTAACCGTACGATAACCAACGTTTCGAATATCCTGAGGGAAGCGTACAGTTTGGCATTCGATGCTGGCTTAAAACTGGACATAACTTCTGCTTCCTGCACTTGGGATTGAACTTTGGCTTTCTGGGCTATATGCTTCGTAAGGCGGTAAGACATTCATACTCGGAGCCCCGAGAAACATCCACTTTTACAACTTGCCCCACTGGCGGAGGTGGAGGTGGATGGTTTGGTGGTGGAAGATTCAGTCTTTGCAGGGACATGTGCAGACTGTGCATATCGTCCTGAGATCGGTGCCCCTTGTGACCAACGGTGTTATACCACCCGTTAGCGTTGATTGCCAGCTGCGATCCAGTTCCGGAACTGCTCCCATAGTGCAACGATGAAGTTCCACCGTTCTGATTGGACGAAGACATTGATGCTAGATCAGGTGTACTGTGGAAGGTCCGTTTTAGATCCGAACCAACCTGGGGAATCGGTATAGGACGTCCTTTTAGCGTGCCCATTCCCGCTTTGGATGATTTTTTGCGCTTCATTTCAGCAACGCTGGCATACACGATCGGTCCCTTTTGTGGTGAAATCGGCGGTGTACCTGCACCACTGTCAAATCCAGTTGATTGGAATCTTGAGCTGACATTAGCATAGAACAGCGGTTTGCATCAGCCCCTTGTTGACGTTGGAATAGCTCTTCCAATTCCGCGGCCGTTATTCGACTAGATGTTGGACGCGACTTGATACTAGCTGTACGAGGCTGAACGGGCGTACCCGGTCCTGTCTGTGTGGGTGTTCCAATAGCCGAGTGGCACTGTTGTTGTGCTTGCAACAGTTGAGTCTGTGCTTGATGAATCGATTCCGCAGAAGTGATTTGGTCGCACTCAATAGTTCATCGTCGTCTGTACCTTTTTCCCCACCACCTTCTAAGCCCGCCACCATCGATTTTGCCCGTGCACGTCCTACGCTTAGTGTAGTCTTTGGGTCACGACGGGGAGGCATTGGCGCAGGTTGTTTACAGTTACTTCCCGTGGGCCACTATTCATACGCCGGGGAAGCGTTGAACACTGCCGGGATGATATTGGAGTGCTCATCCCGATCCGGAGGAATGTTGACTTCCTATCTCGGATGCTTCCAGCATCATAGAGTTTATAAGATTTTGTGATAGTGTAACAACCGTCATTGACACCAGCGAACCGGAATTGCGGATCAAATCAACCACGTGCTCATGTGATGCACATGTTACATCTTCACTGTTAATCTGGATCGTGTGTAAAGTAAACGTAAAATGGTAATTTGTATCCATCTTTTTACCCATAACCTCTAAAAACTTACGGCTAATAGGAAGTCTCCTGGCTTCAGACCAGCAATATCCGCTACACCTCCTGGGTCAACATCATCTAAATATTGCAATGCCGGACAACGTGGCGATGGTTTGAGCTGCATCAATGGCGAAGAAGCTTTTGCTCCACGAAGAATGAATCCGAAACCGCGTTTGGCACGATGTAGCACTACTGTCCGAGGTTCTCCAATAATACTAAAAACACAGAGGCCGCATTTTAATGAATGAAATCAGATCGTTTAGAATTGTTGAATGCTTACGATTTTTTCATTCTTGGTGCTGTTTGGCTGTTGTAATGAAGCTGAGTGTGTTGCTGCTGTTCAAACAAAGATGTCTGTTGTTGCTGTTGTTGCTGCTGCTGCTGTTGTTGCTGTTGTTGCTGTTGTTGCTGTTGTTGTTGCTGATGCAATTGTTGTTGTAGATCATGGCTGACTATTTCATTACTACTAGTATTTATCAGATAGTGATGGTGAGGTGTTGAGGTGGAAACGTTATAATACTCTTCTGGCGAAACTGCACTTCTTGCACACAGCTGGCAGGAAAGAAACCCGTCTTATTTGTACCACGTACAAAACCTTCCAGTAAACCACAGTCGGTGGAACCGACCACTTCAATCACATCGCCTGGTTGTATGTGTATATGTCCTGAAAGCCCGGCATCGTATCCTTCCATGCAAACAACAGTTGTGCTTGGATGACCTATGGAGCAGGCAGCACTGTCAGAATTTGTTCCGACACCAGAAGAGTCGCTGATGATATCGCTTGTATCGCCCAGGCTTTATCTGCAGTTAAAAAAGCAGAAACATTTTTTTTAAAGCTGGAGCAATAATCCAACTACGTCAATAGATATCATATTAAATGTTCGATACGTTGTTTCTTTTAAAACTTTTGTTAAATGTATAGTGTATTGATGAATAAATGTGTGTTGCTACGGCTTTCAACTGGAAAACCGGTTCGAGAGTATGTCCAAAATTGATCGTTTTTATGAAGAGGCTAAAACAGGCAATGCAAAGTGGTTGTAGAGTTTCGAAATGATATTTCAAAGACAAAGAAATGCTTAAAATAATGTTAACTAATTATGCTAAATAGTTTTCAAAAAATCTATAAAAGTCCATCTAAAACACTTCATGCAACATTAACAAACACTGATAGAAATGAGGACATGTAAGGAATTAGAATGCACGTAATAAATATGTGTAGTAAGAATAATACACCGGTGAAAATATTGCTTTCACATTCATGAAGTATCGTCTCCTCCATAGATAGTACTGCGCGAACGAACGTTTGAACATAACGGCGATTATATATGTATCTCACCTGCCGGCCACGAGAATAAAAATCGGATATCTCACAACCAAATTCCCAGTACGAAGAAAAACTTGCATTTTTTTCTTGTCGTTCAGAGTTTGTAGTTGAAATTAAGCGATCAAATAACCTTGTTATTATTATAGTTTTACCTGTTACGATACTGATGTCATCTTCATGGCTTCGATGGCTGGAACCCTCAGACAGGCTGGAACTAGCAGAACTGAATGGATGCTCGGACGGGCAGGGGGACGGTGGTCCACCATATATGCGAGATAACGTCGATCCCCAGCCTAACCCGGATCGACGCCTGGGATTATATCGTGGTGGTCCACGGAACGGGACTGCGAGTAGAAGTTAATTTATAAGATTTGATTTGACCAATGCTTCAAGATTAATAGCACTGGTTTCTTGCGCTGCTCAAGTTCAGGTATTACATTAATTGTTCCCCAGGCAAAATATCATCATCATCATGATTGCATTAAACAGTACTTAAAACATTCAAAACGTTCAACAAGAAATATTGTTATTTGAAATACCCAAAGGGTGAGTTATTCATTTAAACAACAATTGAACCGTCACGAAGTTAACAAAATTGCCTAACGTAATGAGGCAGGCTCTGTAATAGAGGTTGTTTGGTTAAAAAAGGGGCAATAATTCGGATTCTTAATGCAAAAAAGTCACCACGAAAAACAGGCACAGTATTACTTGCATATAACGTGAATGTAATACAAGTGGAAATGAAATACGACAAACAGATCTTTTACAGCTATTAAGATAATGTTATCTAAAGAAAATTACTCATAACAGTGTTATCAATGCAATTTGGGATTATACCGTTAATAAACAAAATCCGATGTAAAATATCAGACGGTCAAATAGATCAAAATATCAAAATATATTACGGGCATACCCGGTACGCGGATTCGATCCACGGAAAACATATCTTTAGATTGTTTAGGAGAGTTTTTTTAAGATGTTAAAAATGCAGGATTCAATCATATTTTAAGAACATATGCTATGGTACGAACAACACGGATCCACATAATGTAGGCCGTTCAGTGACAATTCAACCCCGTGTTCAATAACGTGTTCTTCTGTTTTCAAACCTATGGAAATACGCTATAAACACGTTAACAGTTATGTTTAGCGAGCCATATAAACAAATCTACCTACTTAAGCGTTCAAGTGATAACAATACATCAGCGCCAGAGAAAATGAAACAGATTTACTGCAAGTAGAATGGTTCAAGGTTCTCCTAAGCAGTTCACAATCGCCACAATCTGTGTTATCTTTGAGAGCCTTGATTTTGTTTGAACAGGGTTTGTTAGCATTAATGTGTATTAAACATTGTGGAAACTTTTTTCAAAGCAAGGTATTAACAACAGCTCGATCATTATTTTATTTTTCAATTGAATAAGCACATACAAGCTGAAAAGTGCAAATGTACTAAAGCATCAAATATTTATTATTTACGTATATCATAATTATTTTAAAATAATCTTTTAAACACACATTTTTTTTAAATCATGATTTTGTATCATAATTTCTTATATGTCTGTTGCTAGCAAATGATCTTGTATAATTAAAGAGTGCTTAATCTTCTAGTAGACGAGAAGTAATATTTATTTTAGATTCGGCACTGCAGCTGTTGTCATTTGTTAACCACAACACTTTAACCACATTGGAAACATTTGTTAAATTAATTTCCATAGCATTGTGTAAGTGAGTCAATCATTGCTTAAAACATCGCATGGTTCGGTTATTTGGAACGAATATTTTGCATTAATCCACTTTTGAATTCAATGTCAACTTATCTTATTATAACGTAAAGATATTTAAAATAATCTACGCTAAACGTATAAAAGACAACAGTTAAAACACGGAACATCAACAACAAAAATGTAAAAGAGCATACAAAAAACAATTATTGTGGTTGGCATGTGTGCATAATGTGTAGTCTATTATCATTTCACACGTATTTTGTTTGTTTTTTTTTTATGAACATACATGGATCAAGCAACGCCTGCAAGCCAAACAAATAAATTAAACAGCAAGCTACTTCTTAATATGAAAATATTAACAAACAGTATTAATAGCTCGATCATTTTTTGATGATTACAATATAATAACAAAGAATCGAGACCATATGGAAACAAATATTTCGTTTTAATCAAAATCAAAGTTTAATCTAAACATAACTGGTTTTAAAACACAAAAAAAAATTAGACAAAAGCCTACAGACATATATTGATATCAATAGACCTTTTTCTAGTCATTGTATTATCAAAATCGCAACGAAATGCAACAAAAATCTAATGCAGATCGTCATGAAATAAGTTCAGTATTATCCAAAACTAGTAATGCACTAAATTCATCGAAAATATTCTATAGTTGATTCAATTTTAACCAAAAAACAATCATGATGAAACATGTCAATAGCATTCAAAAGAATGATGATGATGACGAAGTCGATGATGTAGATGTTGATAATGATAGGAGCGTAGGAGGGTCGAGCAGAACAAGAAACAAGTACTATCAAAACAAGTAAAGAAGAAATGAATTATGTTAAGATGAACTAGAAAATGCATCAACAGTTTGCACGAAATAAACAAATAATTTGCACTTAGGATAGATGGTGAAATGTGTGCAATGTGCAATGTGTTGGTTGTAGTGTTTGAAATGAAGAAAGCTTGTAACATATGTATTTTACAGAAAAATACATGCGTCTTTAATAGGAACGCCTAGCGAGTTGGGCAGAGTTTCTGGTTAGCATTTCCTATTTAAATTAATTCTTTAAACAGTATTTATGTGTCTTAGGTTGTATTATGTTATATTTTCTTGTTATTTTGCTTTCGTCTTTATTTTAATACCACTTACCAATATCCTCGTTTTTGTAATTTTGAATCATTTCTGCCAGCTCTAGATTACCGGCAATAACGGCAACCTAAGAAATGTAATAAGATACATAGGAAAACATTATATGGTTAGTAAAGATTTTTAAGAAGAACATAAGAAATTATTAAACATTGTAAACCTAAAACGCACAAACAAAATACACACTCTAATACTAAATAATAAAAAAAAACATAACAAAATGATCTAATCACTAGTCTAGAAGACATTTTATATACAAGAGACTACCAATAAAAGATAATTCAATTTGTAAATATTATATTTTAAAATAATAAAGATAAATGCTAATTTACGGTCTCGTTTCAAAAGACAATATAATCAAATGAGAAACATATTGTTTCATTACATGATGATCTTAACATATTCTAATCTACAATGCTAACTTCTTTGGGTTTGCTGATATTCTACAAACACATTAATTATTTTAACTCCAAAATGTACAAATCAGCAGGGCATGCATTTTTAACTACTTTTAAATTATAAAGTAAAGTGATAGTATACCTGGTACGGCGTCTGGTTGGCATAGTTTAATGCGCCTCGGTTGGCACCACGAAAAAGTAGCATTCTAGCACAAGCCTCCTGATTGTTAACAGCGCATACATGCAGCGGCGTATTGCCGGAAGCGTTTTGACCATCCATATCCGCACCGTAGAACAATAAATGCTCTAAATGATGAACTAACCCGTTCCGACAAGCCTACTCTCACGCAAACGCAATATCACACGCGCCACAATCATTAAGAGTAATGAAAAGGTGAAGGTCAAGTGTTGAACAGGATTTGGTAAGAATGGGAATAATTAGAGGGAAATAAGTAGTTCATCGTATTGTTTTATAGGAATAATGTTGCTCCCGAGAAACGTTTAGTTGATTGTGGTGCAAACATTGTTCAGTGTTTGTTTTACAACAATGTCGACGAAAGTAAGGAATCGTAACAGTTGAAGGTAGATTGTGAAAGTAGTTGCAAAGTATGTGTTTGAGTGATGTATTTTTTTAATCAGATGTAAGAATAAGCAGAGAGAAAGAAAAGAGAAGAAAAAAGAGCATCATTAGATAATGGAACAAAAACAATACAAGAAACTAAAGAATTTTGACTAAGTTGCTTTCAACGTAGTTTGCCGAAAGCAATGGCAGATTATACATATTTTGAGGACTCTTTTTTCTTGGAGAAGGAAAACATTATTAAACCATCATAGAATACATCCTTAGAGAGTTTTTTTTTTTATTTTTAAGAGCGATTTTAATAAATCTTTCAACTCATCACTGTTTCATTTAACCCCTCATTTGAGTAAATACCACAAATAAAAATAAAGGTATGAAACATGACAAAAACATGAGATACAGTGATTATTTGGATTCATTTTCATAGCCGAAGACACATTTCGACTACGAATCTCGAGTGTACGACGAGTGATACATTTTTTTATAAGTTTAAAAGTTCCTTCTCATTTTCCCATTAAGAATCCTTATGCCCAATCACCAACAAATCAGTTAAAAGATCAAAACAATACTAATACAAATTACAGACCCCAGACTACAATTAAATGCTACCATAATTTGCATGGTAGTATCTTTTTTCTATTTGCATGGTAGCAAGAGGAAAGAAAAATAAAAAAATATGAAGAAATTGTAATAATTGTTATACCTGATGGACTTCCTGCCACCCTTGACTGTCTTGAATGCCTAGTGTCGCATGATCATGTAAAAGTACTTCACTGATTTTGGGATCTGTTTTCCGCGTAACAGATAGATAAACAGGTGTTAGGCCTTTCGTATCACGATAGTTTGGAGATGCTCCTAATTCCAAAAGCGTGCTAAAATGAAACACAAACGTGATAATGTTAAAATCTATTTACATAAAATCAATCCATGTGTAATGAGATTGTTGACTAGCTAAGGTAAAAGTTTGCGAGAAAAAAAAATGTTTTTAATTTTTTGGCTGATATATTCAAACGATTTTATGCGAAATGTTTGATTACATCGATGGTAGTAAAAATTTACAGTTATATTGGAAAAATTATTATCTTACCTGACCGCTTCTAGACTGTCGCGTTCTACGGCTCTATGTAACGCAGTGGCACCGTCACGGGTTCGATAGTCCAATAGAGCACCACCGTTTACGAGCGCAATCAGTAGCTTGTTCGGCTTCTTTGAACCAGTGGCAATCGTAAGTGGCGTTTCACCCGTTTCCTGACAATGAAAATTGGGATCCAATCCTTTGGCACACATCTTGGCGATTTTTTCCACCTGACCGCTATTGATGCACTCAATGAAGCGTCGAAGGTTAGCACGTGTGTGCAAAGCTTTCAGTTGGCGTTCATCTAAGTTGAGCATCTTGTAGACGCGTCGCTTATATTTGAGCTATGAATAAAATACACAACATTAATAAGTTATTTCTTTCTACAGATTATAGCTATACATGGGAGCAATATATTCACTTCTGCTCTAATAGATATGGTAACATTTGGTAAATGTTAAAAAAAAATTAAAAAAGACAATATTAATTCAATATATCACAAACAAATTGACTAAATGATACGAGCGCAAAAAAAGTAAAACATATCACCTTTGCACAGATAAATTTCAACGAAATAACTTTAGCATTATATAAATTCAAAACAAATTGAAATCTGTTGTGTATACGAGTAATGTAATGTATTTTTTATCATGAAATTGTTTGAATGATTAAAATATGATTCCCCGATACGATAAAAGTCACCTTTCCACATGTACTTAGAAAGTTGTTGAATTTGAGCAGCAATAGTGTGGTGGGGGGAAAAAGAAACCAACCAACAAAACAACGAATATCTAACACGTACAACAATAAATTGCACGTTTCGCATGATAGCGGTGCTGTAGTCCGCGACAAAATGCTGCCTCTATAGTGAGCAACAAACGAATGGTCGATTATTTGACGAGATGCGTGAGAGCATATGTAAATTACGGTTATTGACTTATAGTGCATTTGTTTTGCGCTCACTGAACTGCATCTTCAATGATGCCCCGAGATCCGATAGAGCATAGAACCGCACGTGTACTAATGCAACCGATTACAGGGGCTTTCCCTGCATTTACGAGAAACTTGAATACACACAATCAACGTTCGTCGTTCAAGTGATCATGTTTTCTACGGTGTAAGCATTGTTAGCATGTCTTAAAACGAGTTGTCTGTAAGAAAGCATTCATTCTGAAACTGTGAGTGACCCCATGGATACCGGAAATTAGTACTTAAACTAATCAACCATGCAATTCGTACGTAAAATAGAGATAGATCATACAAATGAGATCGTACGTGCTCGGTTAATTCAACGAATCAAAATAACTCAAGTTTCATTAAAGTATATTGCAGCATTTCTTTTACATATTGTTTAAACATACCTCTAGGTAGCCCACTGGTCCATTAAAAGGGTAGTCTCCTAATCGCCGTTCTTCATCCAAGAATTTACCAGCTTTACCGTTTGATGGTGGGGAGAATAATCCATAATTGAAGCTTTCTTTTAATTCCTATAAAGTAAAAAAAAACAACGATGTTATGTTGACCGTTCAAACTATTATTTGGAGAATATAGCGTTAAACATGTAGAATGTGCAAAACAAATGAAACTAAAAAAAGAAATAAAATACTTTTCGAATTGAGCTCTTCAAAATCAACCATTAAGACTGTAATTCCTGTTTAAAGATTTACACCAGTCTGGATAAAATACTATTAAAGTTGAGTTGAGATTCGTGATAAGATAGAGCAGTCCATCGCAATATTGCGGAGTTATTGTAAATAATTATTAACTATCAATGATTGATAAAAATACTAGTTCTAAAACCAAGCGATCTTACTTACAAAGATGCTCGGCAGACATTTTAAACCATACTAAACCATCATAATTTTGACACCCTCTAATTTGATATCATTTTAGACGCGCCAACCTGCCAAATTTCGCAAAGTCGTTTTTTCTTCTAAGGTCCAACAACCGTTGCCGGTCAACGCCGTTCTGTACCACTAACGGGCTTGGCTATCAGTGACTACTATTAGCAGGATAGCAAATCCTACTTATGGGAGACACGAGGCCATACGGGGCATAAACCCATGACGGACATATTGTTAAGTAGTGGGAGTATCAAAAAACTATTGATTCAATAGTTTACTGCTCGGTTCTTTCAACACCAATGAGTAAAGAGTTTCTGAGCATAGAAAAGACGCTTTTTTATTATTTGATTACATTCAAATTATCTACCAGACTACCATCAACTACATTTCCGTCTTCAATTTCACATAAACAGAGCTTATCCTCAACATCATTTTTGACTCATGCTGTGTCAAGAATTTTTTAAAATGTGGTTCTCGAAGCACTATGAGACCTGAACAAATTAATCAATTTGTTTTGTTTCCGGGCCCGCCTAATTGAAACGGCAATTGAATATCTCGTTGTACGTAGACCACTCCAGTACTCATCGTTCTACAGAAATTTGATATTAGAGGACTTGTGTTGGACATATGCATTTTCTTACTTTAAGATTTGAGCCAATTGAACGACATTATTGGTCATTCATTTTTCCGTTTCAAAAATAGTAAAAAACGACAAAATGGACATGAAGAACAAAATCGACACGCAAGAACTAAACATTTTCAAAACGTATTCATTTAAGTATAATAACAACAGCATGAAGGTTTTAAAACCTGATGTAAAATAACAACCAAAATAATTATGAATAAACATTTAACAGTAAAAGGATGTTTTTTACCACTTCGAAAATAAGTTTTGATGAATGCTACAAGAATGAATGGAAGTTTTACATGGTATATTTATGAAAGTATTGCATTTCTATATGATTTGTCATAAGATAAATCATAACAAATGTTCAAAAGCTCGAAGCGAGACAACATGAGTAGCTTCTTTTGACATTTGGCTCTAGATGAGGTTATTATGCTGTATTTCTACACACAATAATGCTAAACGGCACAGTTCAAAATCATCCGATTTTATCGACACGTATAAAAAGCGTTTAATTTTAAAAGGATATGTTTGGAAAACGGTGCAAGGCGATGTAGAAAAAATATGTAGAGAAAACATTTCACGACACGTGCATAAAAGCTATAGCATTTTGCCCCTCCCTCGGGGCTTGCATATCATCGCTTCAAACATCGACTTTCATTTTACAGTTTTAGAGATATTAATACGTTATTTTGTTCTTTAAATTATGTTAAGTGTTTAATTCAAAAAAGTATTTATTAAACTGCTTATAACTCCCATATTGCTCCAAATTCCCATATATTTAAAGCTCTGTCAAGATTAAGAAGCGAACTGCTGCATCAAACTCTTTTAAGACGTATCGCACGTTCCTAGATCCAATACTACACTACCTGCTCTTATTAAAATGCATTCCTTCATGCAAAAGTACAACAACAATGTCATCTTCTCCAACACTCGCTCAGTGAAACCCGCTCTCCAAACAAAGAATTATAACAATAAGACCTATGCGATAGACCTGACAAATATAACACCATTCGCTAGGGATGCGGAGCATAATGAACCGACGGCATTGAAAGAGCTCCTTGTTTGCCACTATGGCTAGCGATAAAGATTTTGAGAAAATTGCTAGCAGAAACCAACCCGTGCTGTGTTTTTTTCTTCTTTCGTTGCGGTAACCAGCATTGTCATACGACTAATGTTCTATATTTCGCTCACGTACAATGCAGAAAGTTGTGGCGTTTTATTGTTTTCATGCACCATCTGAAACTACTAACCTCACAACAGCATAGCGTCGGATGGCGGTCTTTTTTGCAATACGTCTGCAAGTATTTTGCAACCATTCCAGACTAAGCCTTACGCAACACCAAAAAAATCAAGGAAAAACCCTTGCTTCCGTCACTAGAAAAATACAAAAGATAGCACAACTATTCGGTAACATACCCTGTTTGAAATATACGACAAATTATGTAAACGACACATATTTAAAAAAGATATTGGACAAATATTCATACAGATATGAAACAAATCTACATACAGATTACAGATCAAGTTTGTCATACAGATCATACAGATTTTCAAATTTATTTCATTTGAACCTAATTACCTAATTACCAATAAAGTCCGACCTTTAGTATTAATTAACAGTCAATGTAAATCAAACAACGAAGTGCAATGATTCAAATGCCATTCTGAAAAATCTGATACACATCGATCAAGAGAGAATATAGCAAATATTACAAACTAGAACATTAATGTATAGCATGGTAGTAAGATATGTCCAATCAATTAAATGTTATATTAATTATTAGTTAATTTTAAATATTGTAAATCTTCCATCGATGCTGTGGATGGTGCAAAAATTCCGATACAGTTTCAAAATTAGGTTTACCCCGAATGCTTGCCACTGGCCATGGGACTTGTCACAATGACCATTGCTTAAACATAGAAGACGGGTGGTTCAATTGTACCGTTTGATCACAGGAATGTGATGATCTAGCGACCAACCCTTTATTTTTTCGTTTACAAACAGAAACAATTACCGGCCGTCTGCTTTGGACCAGAGATCACACCATTACGGATGTACCATGGGATTCGTTGGCCTCACCTGTCCCTCGAAAACATAGCCATATACCATCGTTCAGGCAATGTAACGCATCATTGGCTTTCATTCGTCCGAAGGTTGGTAAACATTTTTCTTTCATTCGCTGCATATTTCCACCAAGCTAGCAAACCGTTTTCGTTCTTCTCTTTCGGTATATCTAAAATCATCCGTGGTAGCATAAAGCCAATTGTTACACCCATATTTTCCAATGGTCGGTAGTACAAATTGTCGTGCATTTTGTTCCCATCACCATTGGTGTTTCTACACGCATCATTGAGCTCAGAATGCATATCCTGATAGTAGGACAGTCGAACTGTAAGCATAAAACATTATAACCTGAGCGAAAAAGCAAATCTCGCACCGATTTGCGGACCATTTAGGCAATGATTGCAATGTATGTTTTTACAGTACTAGAATTAAATTCACTTCCGAGATTCATTTTACCTACGAATGTTGAATTATTTTATTTTTCTATGGTATGACATACCGACACGCAACATTTTTCTTAACAATAGCTGCATTTATCTCTCGATCTCCCTAGCAAGCATGGATAATTATTCCGTTTTAACGATCATCGCGTACCAAAACACTTTTCTTCAGAAAGGTACTCGTTTGAGGCGAGTTCGGTACTGATTGGTTTTATGTACACTTCTATTCATAGATGCGTATGCGATATGCAAATTTGTACCAGATTGGGCTCCAGAATTGGAATCATTGCTTCAATCCACCGGTAACCGGTATATTACGGATGCACAAATTGGTGTTAAATCTCTCACGTTCTTCAGCTAAACCAATAATCATAATGAAGGTCAATGTTAATGTAGATGCAACAATGCTATAGGTAATGACAATAGTTTCTGCATAATATTGCACAGGACTATACACACTTCTTGAGTCTTTTTACATGATCTTTTTTAATGTTTTGCTTCATTCATACATTCACTGATTTACTGAGCCACATAATGTTCTTGCTTAATTAACGTCCAACATGTGGAAAAAATCTTTATTGAAATATGACCCACAAAAAAGCCAACAATGTTGTCTTTTTCGGTTCACACCATCGGCTACTTTTTTGAAAAGAGAAGAATATTGAGCGATTTTCGAACCATTTAAGCTCAAGAGCGAAACACACTGCTTTTCTCGCAGTGTAAATGGCCTGTTCACAATATATTGATATTATGCAAGCTCCAAAGCTTTTTTGAGTCACTTCCCACAACATGATGACAAATCGTACTGCTGCCGGTCGCATATTTTCATTTTCTTACGAGGGTCACATCACTATAAGCGAAAATAAAACACAAACGTTTGGCGAAAGGTGAAAACGTTTTGCCATTTAAGTGTTGAAACGCAATATCAAAGGTTGAAAACGAGACGCTACTCAGAAAGCAAGGTTACACGGTAACAGGTTCCTTGACAAAGAAAGAGAAGAGCTTTACTTGGAGTGGGCATAATGAGAGAATAATTTCAAATCGTTCGAATATTTCTTATATAGGCCTTTACAGTCATATCAACCATATGTAGTATGACGTGGTTCGTTGCATGGAATTGTGAAGCGAGATAAACACATGGACAGCCTTTTCAAGTTGATGCCAATTAAAATTACACAGGTAATTAGATTACAAATTAACTTCTTACACAAACAAAACAACAACAAAATCGCATATTTAAATTAATTGTAGCATATCAGCAGAATCGAATGTAACCGCCTACAAACGAAATGTAGAGTTATAATAGCAAATACGTTTTTTCTATGGAATTACACATTTTGCATGTCTAACAGGTTTATGCACAAATTTTGTTTATGGAGATTTAACTCTTTGTAAAAGACTTTAATAAATTTCGTACTAACGTACATAGTTTATTTACTTCTAAATTATCATATAGAACGTGTTTTAGTACACTATAACTGCTATTGGTACTACCACCACTATATGTACATTTACCTTACTGATTTGAATCATGGTCAATAGTCGACGAGACAAGATGTATTCCTGTCTATACGATATGTAGATTTTGCAAATTTTCTTCCTACTCTCAACTCCAAGCAAACGACAAACACCTTCACACCTTCTCACTTTTAGTATTTCTTAAGCGAGACTGTAACACTAACGAGAACAACGCCAAAAGAGGTTTGCAAAACCGCGTCACCGGTGGATCCATACAATCAGTGCGTAGGTGCCCGCTGCGTGTTCACTGGAATAACTCAAACTGTATCGCTTGTAACAAATACACATACGGTGTCACAACGACACCAACGTAATTCTGTGAAGGTGTACAAGAAATCTTTAAGTTTTCCTTTCAAGCTCAGCAAAATGTAATATATGATCTAACCACCCATGCCATGTACGTGTCTTGAGCCAAAAACCTGTCAACCGAAATTGTTGTTTTTATTAAATTTAAATTAAATTGTCTTTAATCTCAATGCATGTAATGAACCAAGGATTTTCAGAAGAAAAAATCTCTTAAATATAACATACTCAATAATTTTAACAACTATTTGTAGAAAAATATGCCATTGCACAAGGTTGACGGAAATCAAGAATGTTCTCTTGACTAAATAAAACAAGAAGGTCAAACAAACTTCCCACGATATACAGTAATAACAAAGGAGTAAAGAATCATAAGTATCCATTGCATTGAAGGAGCTCCTCTAAAGAATTATGCATTGACCTTGCACGCAAGTCTTAAATGCTACACATTAAATCTTAATTCTGATACCTTTTGTAAAAAATATAAAAGTAAACCATATTTCAGAGAAAAAAATTAATCATATTTCGTGATGAGAAAACAAATATGTCATGCATTTCTTTCGCTATTAATTGTACTGTAAACATACTCCTCTAACGCAACGAACGAATAATACCTAATGCACTCAAATTCGAAAAATATTTTTATTTTGAAAAAAACACCATAATTTACTACAATGTTGTTCCCACATGGCATAGCATGTATGATTTTCATAGCATTACTCTGAACTTGAACTAGTAAAAAGTTTTGTTCGCAACACTAAAGTTTTCAAATGCCAATGAAGGCACATTTGAAAATAGCTAGATTATAACGTAGATGTAAGTGTAGGAGTAAGGTTTTAGTATACAGGTTTATCTTAATGTAAACACATTCAGAGCGTTTTTTTTGTTCTTTTTTCCCAAATTATTTCGTTTCATGTAAAATTATCAACTTATCCAAATACGCAAAGCGTTATAAGAATCAGGTTATTGGGTAGAGATCAATCGATAGGAACCAATGTATCGGAACATTGTTATAAACTAATTCAATAAATTGATTACTTACTTACATACTTGCTTACTTTTCTTCTTTGGCACAACAACCGTTGTCGGTCAAGGCCTGCCTTTACCCACTGGTGAAGTGAGCTTGGCTTTCAGTTACTTATTGTTACCATAGCAGAATAGTCAGTCCTACGTATTGGGACACGGTCTATTCGGGGCTTGAACTCATGGCTTGCTTACTACAATCATTTTAAAAGAGAAAGTTTTTAACTTGCCTGGCTGATACAATTTTTTTTCACAGTATTTGTATTCTTTCAATGAAAAGATCGACTTGTCTAATGATCATGAGTTTTTTGTCTGTGTAAATGCGCATTACACGTTGAAGGTGTATTTTAGTTTAGGCCGTATCAAGCTAAAAATACCGCATAGTACGGAATATCAAAATAATTCTCAAGAAATAACTTCGGCAACGCTAAGCAGCGCATAAACATCCCGTGTGTGTTAGTGTTAATTTATGTATGGAGGGTTATATGATTACGAGAGGAGGCAGGTTGACGGCGATACAAAAATAATTAACAAAATTTCGTGTAGCGTCTTTTGCACATGAAATAGCAACAGCAACCATTGCATTTCAACAATCATCTTTGCATCAACAATATATTGCATTTCAAATACTGGTGTCGTAGTCTTCGAGCCACGAGAGTTATGAAATTACTGATAATAAGTATTTTTTATTCTTTTTTAATTGTTAAGTTCGATTCATATTAGCAGTTTTAAAAAGGAAACATTTGGTCATGCGCTACGGTAAAACCGATTGAATATAAGTCGTGTCCGAGTTATATTTCATTTGCTGTGCTTTCGAACACACAGAGACCAAAGATTTGCTACTTACGAACGACAATTTAGTGACGGAATAGCGTTTAACATTCATTCTTTTTCTCAGTGCCGTTCATGTGCAGGTGAAGTTTTAGCAAAACCGGGTAGACAACGAGTCTGTCTCTTGGTTTGTTTCAATTGGGTATGTTGCTCGAATGACGCAAACCATAATCCGATCAACCAATCCCGAATCTTACAGAGGTAGACACTGTTGCTGAACGGATACTAGTCCATTTGTCAAGTGGAGAATCAAAGCGAAATCTTTACGTTTCTCGTCACATTCTAGATCTAGCACAGCGACAGCTTGTTCTGACCGGTGAGTGTCTAATCACGGCTTTTTGGCATACAATAGTAATACCAGTCGGTGTGTCGCCAAAAAATCACCTGGATTGGGGTATGCGAATAAAATTGAATAAAAACAGGTTTGTTTTAAACCGTAATTCCGACGGTGTTCCTAACCGAACCGAGAATTGATTCATTGTATAGCGTATAGCCAAGCGTACTGTAATGGTACATTCGTTTTACTAGCAAAAACTAAAGCGTATTTTTGAAAAATACTAGACAAAGTAGTCTTGAGAGAAACATTCCAGCTATTTTTGATCACGGGAAGAATACTTCTTGCGGTATTTTTTAATACTGTCGTGGAACATTTTTTGTTCAGCATATGCGTCATAATGAATCATTCGTCACGAATTTGAGTCGATTTGAAAAGTAGTTTGACTGATCTACTTTACTTTACCGACCGTATTTGGATGAATGTGTAAAAGAGGGAAGCGTATTTACGATACAGATTATAGACCAGCCTTCTGATGAGGCAATAGTGCTGATGACCGATTAACGAAAATGATAGACAGATATCTTGACATAGCTTAGATCTCAAGTAGTAGCCTGTTATGTTAACATATTTGACAAATTCAAATAATTACATTAAAAGTATTGGTTTATTTGTGGTACAAGTACATTTGGCACATTTATAAAAATAACATTGAGAAGCTTATCATATAAAAAAACAAACTTGCTCAGATTTATTTTCTATACTGTATCAATCAATGATTGTACTGTGGATTTAAAAAAAATGGGTATCAGCTGCAGTCGTGCCGTTTGCTTTGCATAGACTACTTGTGACCACTTGTTCAATAAATTAAGTGGCAGAAAAACTTACATACAAAACTACCACATTGAGTCACATTAGCTTGGCGTGTCTTGAATAGGACCATTGTTGTTTTAGGTGCAACTGAGGAAATGATATAAAAAAGCATCGTGCGAAATCCCACGGCTGGCCTTCTCAAGGTGATTGCTGTTGGGAGATTTCTTAATTTTTCAACTCTTGAAGCTGTCCCGTGTTTTCAATCCAAACTCAACGTTCACGAGATACTGCGTCAGTCATGATGAAGTTACCTAACAATATGCTACCTCCTAGGTGCAGTTTAGCGCCCATATAATCATGAAACGTCACATGAACAGCGACACAGTGACGAGGACTCACTCTATGAAGAGAGTGCCTCGAATATTCAACATTAACAACTGAACTCTCCCACTCTTAGCGTGGTCAACAGTTTGTTAGCATGTGAACATACAAATGTTTCAATAGGGTATGTTAGGGGATTCGTGGAATTGAAAACTCTTTATAAAAGATACCTTTTCAAATGAGGTGAAATAATATTGAAAAATGACGTACTATTAATATCATTGTTACGTAATGAGTAAATAACAACTATCAAGACGGCCGTTTTGGATTATTTCTACTAAATAAAAAAGAGATAATTATTACAACGCAACAATATTTACTACAATCTAATGTGCTTCCCTTCTTCTTCTTCTTCTTCTTCTTTGGCTCAACAGCCGTTGTCGGTCAAGGCCTGTCTGTACCAATTGTGGGCTAGGCTTTCAGTGACTTATTGATTAACCCCTAGCAGGATAGTCAGTCCTACGTATGGCGACACGGTCCATTCGGAACTTGAACCCATGACGGGCATACTGTTAAGTCGTACGAGTTGATGACTGTACCACGAAACCGGCTAATATAATGTACTACTTTTTACAAAAAAAAAGGTAATTGAGCAATGCTCAACGAGAAAACTATTTGATACGTAAATAAATTGGTTGATAATGTAATTTTAAACCTTTAAAGCTTGTAAACTTCTAACTGCACCAAATAATATCCAATAAAATAGATAAGTGAAAAAAATAAGAAAAAAATCCGTAACATTCATTGCATTTAATATCCCTAATCATCAAATTACTAGTTCCAAGACCGATTGATACAAACAACGATTTTAAAACCGGTTGGTAAGCCATTGCTGTTTACATACACTTTGAATTTTTTGCCTCCGATCAACTTGATGCAATGAACAAATGCTAATGATGGATAATTAGTCGAGCACAGTTTAGAATTACAATCGTGTTTATCACGTGGATGTACGTCACATAACACGATCGCAGACAATACGTGATACATGAAGTATAAAGGCGCTAGGATTAAGCTTGACTTCAGTAAATGTTACGATATTACATATAAGCAACAACATTGACAATGCAAAGGTGCATGATGTTATAGCATTGCAAATCGTACTCATCGCATTTTTTCTGTTAATGTATTGTAATTAAATGTTTTAAACACTAAACCTTAAAACTAGTTTGCGGAACACTATAAAACATGGTTGGAGTCCACAACATTCCAATTTGATGGCATCTTTTCAGACAGTAGTCGGGAGAACGGTTCCTTTGTCAAAATCGAATAGCTTTTTAACTAGTCACAATGATAAGTGACGATCCTTAACTCGTTCGTGATGAATAAAAGCGATTTGAGCCGTACATCCTGATAGTGGAAAATAAACAAAGAGTAGAAGTTTAAACCGCCGAAACTAAAAAAAACGCTCGCTCAACCAAACCTCATTGTACAGATGGCGAAAAAGGCATCATACCAATCAGATTTATAACGGTTATTTTCAAGCAAGTAGAGATAATTACGTTCAGTAAACCAAGCTTTTCCAACGGCTGGATACTAATCGCACGAAAGCAGTCTAAACTTTCATTTAAACTATTCGCACTGCATACAAACTCTCTCTTTATGTGCATTGCGTTTAGGCTGCCTTTGTAAATTTAGCACATGATGCTTGGAACAGTGTGAAAAGCGAGATGCATCGTTCCGGCTACTGAAATTCACATCTTGATTATCTTCATTAAGCACGCTATAGTAAACAATGCTGTAATTGCTGGAGTATTGCTTATGTTCAAGACACTTAAATCACTAAGTACATAAGAAAAGATGCAGCCCATAAATAAATATTGCATTATAACAAATTGTTTTATACCCTTATTATTTCTATGTGAAACGTAACATATCTTCCATTCTTTAATATAACCTATTTGCTTATCAACTACGTATATTGGGCTTGAATTGAAAATGTTATTATGTGGGGGTACTATATCCCAGAAATACGAACGCATCGTCAATAAAAAAAAGATAATATCTTTGAACGCTTAAAAGAACACAAACAAAATATACCAGAATAAACTACAATTAAAAACATCATAGCATCTAGATAAAAAATAACTCATATGGTCAGTATAGTGCGAATAAACGGAAATATGCCGCAATTTAATGTTTCTCACATTCCTCCGCTGTGGATGAGGATATTTCATACAAACAGTTTCAGACGAGCCCCCTGTATGCTTAATATGTATTGTTTTTCTATGATATTTTCGGCAACATTGCCTTTATTGCACATGATTGGAGGCATCCTGTTCTGCTGTACAATATAAACTGAACACTGGAATGTAATCTACAACTAACACAGAAACATCTTATTAGTATATTAATATGCAATACTTGCTGTAGCAAATTGAGCTTACAGTCGCTATTGCAGCATAATAAAATAATACAAATAAGTACGATGATACCTTCTTTAGAACGAATAGAACATTTATGATGCAGGGCAAAACAGACAGGATTTTTTATTCAGCCGTCCCTTCGGTCGTGTTGCACAACACGAATCCTAAGAAAGGATTAACATCCAAAGATTCATTTTGAACATCATAGTGACGACATCTCATATCACTTATTAAAATAGCATAAGGTATAACTTTGTAAAGTACACATTCTTCGAACCTTCACAATTGATACATCTCACCCACGTGTAATTCCCGCTTGGATGCTCCAGAAACAAACCTCTCATAATTTATCACTGCATCAAGACTTGCTCTGCTAACCATGAATCTCACCAAGTTAGCGAAAGGCAAACCACAAAGATATCTGATGTTCAAGGGAACAGAAGCAAAACAACAGTCATGGTGCGAATGTTCGGCTTGGGCCAGTATACCTATCAGACCGCATGTCGACTAGTAGCACGAAAAATTAGACACTACTAACGCTGTTGTTAGCCTAGTTTAATCTAATCTGTCTTTTGAGGTCACATTATGGACAACGTCTGGACAACGAATAACAAGTTATACGCGGATGTGAGAAAAGCGTGAAAAAAGAACTATCGACCAATTTGAGACCAAAATTGTACAGCGTGCCTGTACTAGAAAGCGTATATCAACACGTCGTAAAATTCCATTATTAGATTAACCTTATTTAGTTTGTTTTAGAAATTGTATTTCTTTTTATAGCATATTTCAAAATCATAGATTCCTGTTTTATAATGTAGCAGTTCTCAACACTAGTCAATTTAAAAAATCTCATCATAAATATCTATTTTATCCGGATTAAAATATTAAAAAACGTATAAGTTTATTTATTAAAATTAAAAAAGCATGGTATCGCGTAAAATTTATATTACAAAAGACTTGTTGAATACCAAACAGCCAGAAAGTCATTCCTTACTACGGGGGACGGTTCTAGGCTTGTTCCCATGACGGACATGTTGTTAAGTCGTGCGAGGTAAAGCCTGTATTATTGCATATAATGTAAAATGATATAAACTCATACTCAGCAGCATTAATTTCATTTTCTAGTGAAACCTTGTTAAAAAATCTGACATTGTATAATATTACCACTTCTGTTTCAATGCATCACAGCATCGTGTCAACGAAATAAACAATTCCCAGGCCAATCATGAGGGAGTTCTTCGTTTGATTCCATTTTACTTGTTACAATGCTACAATTGATTGAATACATCCGGCAGTGACTACAAATGATCCTTGATCAGTTAAATCAACATGAAAAATAGGAGCATACTTGTTTACTACTCTCTATAGAGTTCTTATATCGCCAATTTCAGAATTGGCAAAAACAGTATGTTAATAATGTTAAAGGAATATGATTGTATAGCTAATTGTGTTTTCGCTGAGCAAGTGACAAGGATTAAAACATGATTACTTCCATTTTTACTACAATTAATAACAATCTTTGAATAAATATTTGTATAAACAGATATACGATGATGATGGAACTTAAATTTAACCACAACTATTACTGCTTCTATGACTGGAGCTCTCATTATTTAAATGTATGCCTTAATTGTTTTCTCTGTTGGTGCTCCTGCTACGTAAGTTAATTTTAGTAAAGAGACAAATTAAGTCCTTCGGAACTTCGATCCCTTTTAGAATCCAATAAACACAAGAAACAACAAACAATACATGATGATGTAAGGTATACAAGATTAATGATCATATCCTTCTGATATTTGTAACGATAAAGTTTGCAGGTAAACTCGTCATATTATCGAATATTCGATTTGCAATAAAATATAGTAAACGGTTGCTTTTTAGTAATGTCAAAGATGAAAAGTGAAATTACCTGGTTTCTGACGTTCAATAAATTTTCGATAAAAAATATTATATTGAACCAAAATGAAAAAAATACTGGTATAAATGTGGTATAAATAATCGCAATCGATTATGAATTATATGGATGTTTAAGCAGAGCACATGTACGCATAAAAAGCTGAAGATTTTATAAATCAACTGCCCTGCTGAAGCTGAAGGTCGCATATCTTTCGACAACGATTAATTTAGAATATTTTTGTGATAGATAAATAAATAAATAAAGAAGTAAATAAAATGAACGAATAAAAATACGCATGCATTAAAATTGATTCTCTTACCCAAAACCAATAAGCCACCTATTGGACGAATATTGTATAGAAGCGTTGTTCATTTGAACGTTGACAAACACCAATTCGCATTTTAGAAGCATGGATGAATTGATTCCATCCGTTTCATCAGATATTTACGACATATTGTAGCATATGCATTACACACAAAAATGTATCCCAAAAATGAAACGATAATAAAATAAATTGAAATAGCAGTAAAACAAATATTCATTTCGTTACAAAATATTCAACTTTATAAACAACATGTAATATAAAATCATGTGCATGCGGTCGTTCAAGTATACCTAATTTCTATGTTATATGAATGACTGCATCCTATGAAATATGCTATAATGATACACACACTTAAATTAACAACATTCAATCGTGAATGAGACCAAGGAAACATCTTGCCATCATGCCGTTATGAATGTAAATTGAATGTTTGTGACCTTTTACGAGATTAGACAAGTCTTAGCGACCTTGGCTATTATATAGCAAATTATTTTAATTGATTCGAGATAGAACATGGCAACCGGAGTAGAGATTAGGATGTTTGAGACGTGCAGTCCAGATTAGGTTCGCTATGTATCAATACGAATAGTTCAGGACTAACTATCCTGCCATGGGTAATCAGTCAAAGATTGTCCAGCACTTAAGTGACATAGGCAGAACTGTATCAAAAACGGTTGTTGTGCCCAGTGATAAGAATAAAACTACTCAAAAGTTCTGTGCAAAAAAACGCCATTTATTTATTCCTTGATTTGCTGTTGGTATGTTTTCGAGTTCATGATACAATTATTATTTTTTATTTACGCTTGGATAATAGGGATAGTTTTTACTTTCTAAGATGATTACCTAAATATGCGGAGCGTAATATTTGCTATTGCGGAGCGTAATATTGACACTAAGACACAAATGATTTAATCCTTATCAGCTGATAGGATGATAGCTTATTGATTACCCTATAATATTATACTGTTCAAATATTGGCAGGTCCTGAACTTGATTATTGACAGTACATGGTAATTACAGAGCATAGGCGAATAAATCTTATCTTTATTGATACCAAAACTCGTTCAATATCGTTTGATTTGCCGCTATTCTAGAAGTGTATCCACATGTAAGTCTCCCCAAGTGGAGAACATTGGGAAAACATAGATGAAGCACATCGAGCAAGTGCTGTGTAGTGATGAACCACACGGTCTTAATACTTTGTCACAATTTTTAAAAAACTAAAAACGTGCCTGTAAAGCGCTAAATTATCAAAATATATGAAAGGGAAGAATTACAACAAAAATAAAACATAGAAAATAGACGTGAGACGGAAACATTTTTGATGCATTTACAACAAATAAAAGGAAAACCAGATTTCAAAAGATGTTTCTATAAAAAGTGTATAATTTTGTCTATACATGAATAAATTTCAATATAATCTTATTTTATTTAACAAAATCAAGTGCACCAAAATGTTCTTTATATTTTAACGATAAATAAAAAACGAAAAAATTAAATAGCATAACTTGAGTTACTCAATTTCTATTCGTTTTGCATTTTATTTATGTTTGAACGTATCGACCCAGTCTATGTTTTAATTCTGAATTATTATTTAAACTATGCATTTTAAGATGAATAATGTAATATACATTAAAATGACAAAAATAGCATTAATGTATCATATTAATTAAATAACAGACACAATTTTTTTTTTCATTTGACAATTGATAACTTTTTGCTGTTATTCAACTGTAGACATCCAGAAAATTCTATCTACACTTTTTAGCAAACAGAACCACATACCATACTGGACTGGACATTTAAAAATCTCTCTTTCCTTTTTCAGCTCACGTAGGAGGGTTTTGACCGACACTACGCCATTTCCTTAGATTCGCACCGCTGGTCGTTAGACGCACCGAACGAAACGGGTTCCCTATAATGGCCAAACAAATACATATACGTTTTCTTCCCATGTTCAAACGGTCGCTCAACGGATAGGCAACCGCTCGAATTCCCGGCCATTACACACCTTGCGTCTAGCCGCTAAAAGCCCTGTGCTGCGTCCACCGTTTTCTGGAGACATACATTCGAAAGATATTCCAGTGTGGCTTAACCCATTTCTCTTTTCCGCGTTGTACACGTCGAACCGCGAGCGAGCGCGCACACTTACATGGCGCGACATGACCAACGGCTATCGATTGGCCACGCTGTACGAGCGTTTGTGTGATGTTGAGCGAAACGAAAAAGAACAACGGAAATTCAAACCAAAACCGGTTTTCCAAAACCCACTTCCATCCAGCTCCTCTTAAAAGCTCTCGAACCAATGCTGTGGACTACGTTTCTGTCCAACAGCCCTACAATGCCGCGGGCCGTCTGGGTAGGCCGTACATGATCGCAACCCAAGTGTTGGTGAATTTGGTTTGCTTTGGAAGCTGGCCCGCATTCCAAGCCGGTTTGAGTATGAAGAGTATGTAGTCATCGATGATAATAATGACGATCATGAAGATGATGATGACGAGGACAGCAGCAGTCACTACCAACGATCTACCTCGACGATTACGTTTATAACGCTCCACTAGCTATCAATGGGATAACGCGCAAAACTACTCCACAGACTTAGCCATCAAAACCAAAACCCCCCTGTTCCATGAATGCTTTTGAGGTATTTTATATATGTGTGACGTGACGTGATTGGGTAAAATCCAATCAAGCCGTTCAATTGCTGCGTAGCCGCTAACATTGGGTTGCTTGTGCAGGTCCGATGAATAGGAAATTATATAGCACCACATATTGCAAATATGTATGTATATGCAAGTCATAGATATGTTTATGTGAAGCTATTTTTAAATTTTTACAATATTATATAAATAAATAAGAATTTGCCATGTAGGCGAACACTTTTGTCAAAAAGAGCTCTGTTCGCGGCTGCTTAGATGGAAACAACTTTTCCAAGTACAAATGGCAGAGGAAGTGTTAGGCAAGATTTTATGCAAATAATTTGGCAAAATACCCATAAAAATCATTTGATGGGTTTCCAACTCAATACAAATGATGTGAGAAGTAGAGAAAATATTTTTCGTTGGAAGTTGGGGAGAAAAACAAAAAAGGGTTTTAGCAATTTCTCCTCTGTGTCAGTGTAGTAAGCGAATCATTATAGA
Source organism: Anopheles merus (assembly GCF_017562075.2). Lineage (NCBI taxonomy): Eukaryota > Metazoa > Arthropoda > Insecta > Diptera > Culicidae > Anopheles > Anopheles merus. The sequence goes on along the minus strand of NW_024428314.1, from coordinate 1,826 downwards.
GATGGCGCTAGTGTTTAACGTATTTTCATTTGAAATAAGGAGACAACTTTTGAAGCTAATTTTGTTCGAAGTGTCACGTCGGTTTGTCGGTGAAATTAGTGCAGCAGTTTCCCCAAACTGCTTGTACACTTACAATTTTTATTACTTTTCATGAAAGTGACGTTATTTGAACGATAAACTATTGTATTATGTTGTGCTATTTTTTATTTGCCGTTTTAAATGCATTTTATAGCGATATTCATGAAAATGCAAACACTGTTTTTGTTCCTATTTTCGGCAGTTTGGTCTATTTTCGGCAGGCTGTGCTCCAATTTTCGGCATCGCGAATACGGGTCAGTAATGTTTTAATTAATGCCAATATGTAGACAAAAATGTTTAAAACATTTTACACTCTCACTTTCCTAAGAATGCTGTTAAAAACTACTTAAATTATTAATTTTATGTTGCCCATTTTTGGGCATTTTGGCTGGCAATTTTTACAGTCATTTTGATTTGAGTTACAAACAAAGTAGACACTGGAGAAATGAGACTGCCTGACGGCTGTAGAGTACGGCTCCGACAGGCTCCCAAATTATTATTTTTCTCTCAAGTTATTGATAATTTATAGTGAAATGGGTGATATTTGATACAAAAATGTAATTTGTAAATCAAAAATGATATCAAAAATGATATTTGATACAGCTCTCTGATCAAGTTTTAAATGAATATTCAACGAAATCAAAAGTGTGTTTTTGTTTCAAGTTTCGGCAGTAGCCCAAGCATTGATCTGTCATCAAAATCAACATTTACCGTGTACCAATTTTCGGCAGCATATAAAGTGAATAATTACTGGTTTTTAGTGATTTTAAAATTACAAGCGGGCTAGTATAAAATCTGCAAACATAAAATCTTTCATAAAAACCATACTTTTATTGTTTTAGTGCTCTGATTCTGTTAATAATGAAACCTGCCGAACTATTGGCTAACTGCAAATCTGCCGAAACATGTTGAACTCCGTACATTTTTTTGATATTTTGAAAATATGCATGGAAATGATGTGAAACTTCGTATATGGAATAACAAATGAGCATATCTCTATGTAAAAATATGTGCTGATACAATTTTCAACGCGTTTTTGCGTAATTACACGTTTTTAGCTACCCTGCCGAAAACAGGTACACTGCCGAATACTGGTACAGTTACCCTATTATAAAATTTCAATAAATTCAATATTTTGTGTGCTTAAGACAGTGGTCTCCAACCTGTGATGTGTAGCTCTACCAGACGTGATCCGTAAAATAATTTTTTTTTAAAAGAAAAGCTTATTACTATCTTGCATTTTTCCCATAATCTGAAATAAATTTTCAAAGGCACGTCTAGAACAAGATTTAACATATTTTTTTACTAAAAACATTAAACTAAGTCTATAAAATATTACCCTTAATAGATGTAGGCCGCGGCAAATGTATTTTCAAAGCCTAGATTTCAAATGGTCCGCGATCCTAAAAATATTGGAGAGCACTTGCTAAGATATCACACGAATAAATAATTATGAAATGATGGAAAATCCTTTTGGTTTTTTATTTTATTTAAAATTATTACAATTTAAATAAAACATTTTTATCATAAAATGCGTGCTAACATTGTGTGATCTAAAATGAATAGATAGTCTTTTCATCACTAGTTTCCCTTCGGATCAAAGAGCCCGACGGAAACAATAAAATTTAAAATCGCTTTAATGTTGCCTCTTCTAAATTACGAGTTTGTTCTGGATGTCTGATACCATTCCAGTTGGGATACTAACTTCGATAAATAGACAATCATGCTCATGCGCGAGTCTAGTCAAA
>NW_024428313.1:0-32538 GCF_017562075.2 Anopheles merus | reverse complement strand
CCGGAAAAAGGCAATAGTAGTTTGTTTGATTTCTTCTCCGTTTTTTTTTCTCAAAACTCGACGAAAACACCCAACACCCTGGGAAACGGAATCCAAAACGACAGCTCACCAGCGCAACGTATCAAAACAGGGCCTGTCTTTTCGCGTTTGATTAATTTCCCAACGGGTGCGGCGCGCCGACCTTCCGAGTAAAGTTCAAGTTTCTTGCCCAGAGTGTCGCAATAAATCTTGCTGAACTTGCGACGAAGCTGGCACGGTTTCAGGGAAAGAAAACTTCAACTTCAACTGGTGCTCCTTGCGGCGCTGGTTGCTTGCTTGCTTGCTTGTGTGGATGCGTTACTGTGGCGAAAAGTGACGTAGTGAAAGTTTCTCATTTAAAAAGTTGCTCGCTGGCAACTGTGAGTTTGGGTGACATTTTTTGTTTGTTTTTTGTTCTTCCCACTGCTTTCAAGTGGCAGGGTCATTTGTTGTGGTTGTTGTTGCGATGATTTTCAAGTTTATGCTTGATAGCGCATCGGTATGACACATCATTAGGTTTGATTGCGTGCGTGTTGTCGGGTGTATCATTGCTGCTTTCTTCAACTGGTGGTTTTGTTTATTTTTCATTTTCAACTCTAAATAGATGGCTATTTGTTTCTTCGCAATACGCCCAGAGCCAATCATTATCACTAAGTACGGCATTAATGGTAGCATTATCTGCTCCCCAGATCCCATTTACTACCTTGCTTACCATTTTATTTACTACTTCGTAAAACGGAAACACTGACAAATGGGAGGGAAAAAAACCCCCTTCCGCTTCTGTCAAGGTGCACAACAAAGATGGAACACGAAAAAAGCTTTCAAGAAAATGGATTTTGATTTCGCAGAAGTCTTTTGCTGCTGCTTTTCACCTGATTGCTCCCTCAGAGAGAGAGAGAGAGAGAGAGAGAGAGGGGGGGGGGGGGAGTAAATAAATAACAAACAAAATAAGCAACAGCAAGAAAGAGGAAAAAAGTAAACGTAAATAGCTTCCTGGTGCGATTTAATTTTTCCAGGCAACATTTAATATTAATTTTCCTGAAACTTGTTTCTCCTTCTCTTCATCTCTCGCTCACTTTCCCGGATCCGCGGACACGACGCAGCTTTTCACGTGTACACCAACAACACCGAACGGCAGGCGGACGAAATCCTATCGTCAAGTACGAGGACGGACGGTGGTCAAAGCCGTACTACGACTGTGGCGGTGGCAATATCTGGATGCTAACGTACACGGTACCCTTCTTCGGCTACGAGAATGGGACGTACTTTTTCAAGTAAGTGTCAGAGTTTGTTCGTTCTTTTTTGCGCTTGAGTTCATTCAGTAGGTACGGGTAACGGTGAAATTAATTGCAAACGGTGCAAACATTACTCACAATATTTCTTTCTTTCTAAAGCAATGCATTGGTACGTTGGTGCATTTATCATTTCAATGCTCTTCTCATTTGCAAATCGTGCCCGAAGGGGAAGCAGATTAATATACTTAACAGAAAAAGGGACAAGCTTGGGAAAAATTAGGATGAACCTGTAAAAATGAACCATCGATTTCAAAATTGGCAATCTTTTACACACAAAAAAAATTGAAGAGGAGTTCCAAGACATTAGCAATAACAATCCTCCGAGCTGCTCCCCTTTTACATTTATTTGTATCTTTTCGGCAATAACTCAGTACCATTTAATTTATGCTACGTGTTTCCATTAGCATCCGCTTTGCAGCTCAACCAATGTAGCTCGATGAACGTTCCAATTGCTTTCCACGATAATTACTTGTTGCTTTTTTTAAGGAATTATTTTTTCTCTCCCTCACAATCCAGACTGCCCTTCAATTATCGTGCTACGTGTTTCATTAACTAGCATTTAGTATGCCGAGCTTTATCAGCAGTATTTCCCAACCCCCCCAGTGAGCTTAATGGTGCCATTTGTCTGTTTCCATTTCGCTTGATGTGCTGTTTGATTTTGAATCGAAAGCCTGAATCGGACTAAACCTGCGCACGGGGGAAAAAATAATGTCCACTATGTGAGCTCACGACACACAGCACAAAAGCCCGCTCGATAACGAACCCCACTTATGGATACGGTTCAATTTCGAACCAAATAATAGTTTTCACATCGAACCTTGCAAACGTGCTGAAAATGTGCCAATGTGTGCACGGCAAGGGCTACCAAAGCTTACTCTTTCATTCTTCGCCCAGCCGAACAAAACAGGCCTGTCCCTGTGGCTTGGTTAGCCATCCTTCCACATAATTATTATCCCACCGGTTTCGACAATGGCATCAACGGTTTCAATCGGGCAGAAGAAGAGGGAAAGGAAAGGTCTTCCCTGCTGCACGCTCGATTATCTGCTCATGAGATCGGAATCGGAGCCCCTTTTTCAATAGTTTTCCCAAAAAGCGAAACGATTAGCGAGCGCACGGTTGAAACATGCCGCTCCATCTCGGACACGTGCCGATTCGAGATATGTCTGTCAGTGGGTATGTGTGTATGTGTGCGTTGGCGAGTACAAGTCCCTTGTCGACATCCCCATTATTAATAGAGCTGAGGGTTGCAAATAATTGCCGAGCTTTCAATTTCCTTTAGATCCCGTCCCGTTTGAAGTGAAACAGATACTGGGGCGAGGCACAACCCGAAAAAAAAAGAAAACCTTTCGGTACTAGCACAGCACGCCGTCCCAAGCGCCATTGTCCAATGGCAACGGGGCAAGGGAGAGTCCGAGCTCGAGGAAAACACCGCTCACAGGGATACACAATAATACGAAAAAGCCTGCCAACGGGAAAACCTACTGGACGCGGGAGACCGCAGCACCGACCGCCATGTTTTTGCCATCTTTCGCAGAAGTATTTGTTCACATTCTTCACAACCAGCACACAATGAATGGATGTGTTTGTGTGTGGGTGTGTGTGGTTGTAGGTGGTTGTATGCAATCGTTTCAGCGCGCCTAGGCTTAGCATCGTGCTGGCAGCGCCCACGCTAACCAAACCGACACTCGCTCCCAATGTCCCAATGGGTCCAATTTGAGCCGGCACGAGAAGAGGGGGGGAAACAATCGACGGAAAAACGGGATACGGGGTTCTCTGCCATCGGTTCAACGGACGTATTGGACGCAAAAATCCCGAAAGGGATCATGTTCCACCGGTTCCACCGTACACACTGTTGGACGCGTGGCGATGCAACAGCCTCACCCCAGCACTCGCAGCCTTTCACAGACAATCGGATTCCATCGGGCACAGCAAAGTTTATTGTTCGGTCCACAGGCCATTTCACTCTCGGCCGAGCATGGTTGGTGGTTGCGGGTGGTGCGGGAAATTAGAGACAAGCTGGGCAGCCCGCACCAGCACACAAACTAGGCGAAAGAAATTGAATGCGAAGAAAAGAAAGCAAAAAAACTGGGGCTTTGTGTAGAAGAGATCGTAATAAAGCGAGGGAAAAACCCCCCCGCTTGACAGGAGAATGCCGCGGCACGGCACGACATTTGCAGCTTCCGGGGGTGGGGGGGGGGAAGGAGATGTTGCGGTTAGCCGGACTCGAAACCGCCACCTCAACACAGCGAACGTGCAGAAACCCGTAATGGGATTTGATTGAATGAGCTTTCGCTCTTCCATCTTCATCAGCGTTCGACGACGAGACGAGGGACAGAAAGCTTTGAAAAAGCGTAAGGAAGCACGAAACAGCAAAAGCAACACTCACACACACACACACACACACACACACACACACACACACACACACACACACACACACACACACACACACACACACACATAGAAACCCCCAGCACGTGCACGTTCGTTGATGAAAAATGTCTCCACCCAAGAACTTCCGAGCTTCGACTCGAAAAGCAACAGCCTACCAGTGCGAGGGCGCTTGGTACGAGTGAAAATTGATTGCGGTAATTTTGTGGGGAACGGCTACGACGGCGAACCTACACCACACCAAGTGTTTCGACTTGTTGAGCCCACCGTGCCCCGTCAGGCATTGCTCGCCCGGTCAGCATCGTTAATGTCCGAATTTTGGGCACTCCCGTTCACGTGACACGTGATCCGTCAAGTGCCGTAAATCACTCATCGTTACGCATCGGTGTGGTCAATAAATCGGTGTCGGAGAGGCCTACTTTTTGGAGAAGGCATCGTGCCCGGTGCCTGTCGTCCAAAAGCTCCACGCACAGAGTGGCGTAGACTTGTGAGACCACTTAAGTTAGAACCTGGTCGAGTTGGAGAGGATGGTCTGATACTCCTCCCAATTGCTTGCAGTCGCTGGCAATGGGTGGATCTAGACCACAAAGATTGATTGAATGGGACGGACGGTCCTAGCACGGTGTCAAAATTGTACCGGCTTTTCGAAATCGCATCAGTGGGTAGAATCGATACTCGGAGCTGCTGTCGAAGGCACCAGTATCCAGCCTTACAGGTGGTTGGTCCACTTCCTAGACCACAGGCTGACGTTCTGATAGGAATGTTTTTTCTTGTTCGACTGATCCAATCTCGATGTCAAACAAACCCCGTTTCGTGTTGGCTTCCCTCAGTTCGCCCCATTGTAACAGGACAACTCTTATAATTAACAGCGGGCAACACATTTCTCATCGCTGGGTGGGTGAAAGCGGTAATCCGCTTAGCATGGAATGCTTCCACAGGCACTGGCCGTATCCCAAATCCTTCCCAAATGCGATTTGGAGCAGAAGTGCCGTTGCCTGGGATGCGGTTTCCAGTGCCGTTGACCGACCGAGCCTTCGATTTGAGAGCCTACGGCTCGGCCCTGTGGGCGATTTCCTTTTTCGCCTTATTAATCAACGCGCTTATCGATGGCACAATCTTTGCAGTTTTTGTGGTCCGGCAACAACCGTGCCTCGGGAGATTAATTATCGGGACTGTAATTAATAGTTGAGTGAATGGAGCATTAGGTAAAGTGCAGAAAAACCCCGAAAGATCCTTATCCTTCCACCATCACCAGTCCAGAGTGGTACTCGGTTTTGATTTGCAATTGTGAACGTTTTTTTCTTCTCTTTTCGTTTGATAATTCAAAGACGCCGCACTTTGAAGCTTGGTGATGATTAATCGGTTTCGCCATCCGCAAGCGTATCAGTTGATGGAATCTTTTGTGCAGTACCGAAAGGGCGTAAAAATAAAGAAGCAAGAAAATAGGTCCACTGGTTTGTGTTAGCTTCCACGATTTGATCAATGAGGCTTTGGGGCGAGACTATCAGCGTCGGTAAATCTTCCGCTCAACTTTCCAGACACCTTTGTGCCCAGCTTTTATTATGATGTAGAACAATGTTTCTTCGCAACCCTGTTCTTCGACACTTATCGGGCTTTATTTGCCTGTGCACTTGTGTCCATTTCACTTCGCCTGGTATTTAACTTTCGATACCTTGTGCTGTTATAAATTACATCAAAATCGTTCAGCTTCGAGAAAGAAAATCGAAGAAAAAGCTGCTAAAACATTGGCGCAAGAAACTCGCTCTCTCACTCTATTTCTTTCGCGCAAATAGTCCAACGCTAACTTTAGCTCCTAAATCGACAACATCAACAGCACCGTGGAGGCAAAGTTTAGTCACTCTTCGTCCCATGGCTCTTTGTTACCTTGGAGATGGTGTCAAGAAGTTGTCGGTGAACTCCTTAATGAGTGGGAGAAAAAACAAGGAAAAGCGGCCCTCTCCAAAAACAAGCAATAATAATGTTGCAGACGTTCCGTAGCTGTACTTCCCATCTCATCGGGGTAACTAAGTCTGTTCGGTTTTTGTTTGCTTCTTTTTTTGGAAGAAAAAAGAAAAGTAGGACACAGCATTGAGCGTAACACAGACGGATCACCAAACAACAAACACAAGCCGTCCATGCAGGCAGGCAAAGTTCGCCATCTGTAGCGGAAAGAAACAACGACAAGAATGGGAATCCGGAAAAGCTTCACCTTCACCGTGACAGTTTTCCCAGAACCGAAGCTCCTTGCGGAATTGGCCTTCAGAGCAACAACACGACAAAAAAAAGATTACTTTCACTTATTAGAAGGTCTCGTGAGATCTGCTTCCCGTTCCGATTGCATGCGTCGACAGCGCGAACGCCCACGTCCACTCACACAGGCAACTCGCACGTCGGTCCATTTCATGTTCAATTAAAAATCAATGAGCGACAACTTAATAGGATTACTTGCCGCGTGCCCTCCCCTAAGAGCTCCACTCAGCAAAACGCGCCGCACATCGTCACATCCGATTACGAGTCTCCCAAGCAGCCGCTTATCGATTGTTTCAGCTTTCATTTCAGATTAAACTTTCACAATCGGCCGTGAACAGAACGCGAAAACGCCAGCAGTGGGCTGGGTTTGGGTCTAATATTCTGTGCGCTGACTTATGGCCACTGGTGGCGTGCGTGGGCTTTCGACACTCATTGCAATGCTCCAGTTCGTTACCGATATCGTTGCTTAATGTGTAACGGCGTGTCTGAGGGGTGCTGTGCGACCGTTTTGTCGCACAGTCGAGCGCCAGTCGAGTCGTCAGGGGCGGTTGTCAGGGGAGTCATTTGGCCAATTTGCAAATCGCCCCCTGTCAACCATCCAGCGTCGCTGCAGGGCAGTACAATACCACACACCGGGCTGATGGATTAAGCTAGATGGTGGTTGGAAAAGTTGGAAAAGATTAACATCGGAAGTTGTTTCGCAATGGTGAACCCGGGAGAAACCCGGAGAAACGGTAGTCGAGTGGCTTAAATATTTAGGAAATGAAAATGTTTCCTGTTTCTCATTAATAATTGATTTCAGTGAGTGGTTCCAGTTTTGGCAAGCGCTGGTCGAGCTTCATTTGGTGTGGATTATGTTTAAATTAATGGCTTCACGGACGTCCGTCAAGAGGGTGCTACAAAAGCGGAAGCCGATGACGTACTTCCTCGTACGATGTGCTACACAAAAAATTACAATACTTACTCAGTACTTTTAAAGAAATTTGCATCTTTATGATTAGGTAGAAAGCATCTTTTGCTACTGAACTGAATAATTTACGCAAATTTCAATACATTTTTAAAGAGAAATTTAAGACAAAGTTGCTCCCTAAACCCACTGAAAGCAAAATCAAAATCGATTTATTCATTAGCGTTCACCAAAAGCTTCCCCAGCCACGTACCAAAACCAATGAATAAAGCTCCATTTGCTCGCCTCAACCAACCAGCTGGCCACTTTACTGACCACGTTCTTGCCATCCTTTCCCTGCAGGGGCACTTCTGGCATCGATATCGATTTAAGGCGCGTCGACATTGATCAGTGTCCGCAGAAGAACTCCCCATCGGGGGCACCGCAGCCGCTCAACATATTCGCCGGCACGGACAAATGCAAGCAGCGCACGACCGAGGTAAGTACCGGAAAAGGGATGCCCCTGCTCCTTTTGCACGACACTGAACGGCACCATACACATACAGATACGTCGAGTTGGATCAGTGGGTTTGCTTTGTTTTTTTTTTTCGCGTTGCTCGTTTCGTAGTGCTTTGTGTAATAAAATTTTCAAAACAGCCGTTAACTTTCGACGCAACAATGGATAGGGAAAGGTTTTTAGGAACTTTTTTTTTTTGTTTTGAAGAGAAGGAATATTCTTCCGCACCCAAGTCAATACTTTATCATGCCGAAAGCTGGGCAACACTAGCCCCATGTGCGAACGCGAAAATCACGTTAAAATGGTATTTTTAAGGGATGGCCTGCTCTTTTTCCAAACAAACCTCCAAACTGTTGCCGAATTTGGCCAGGACGGACTCCTTCTGGCTTTTCCCCATTTTTTGTTTGTTTTTGTTCATTCACCACCTCCCTTGTACCGTACAGATTGAGTGGATAATGTAAGGCAAAACGATCTAAAAAAAAACAGCCACCCTACACCCATACGTACGTAAATTCCTTTGAGCAAGCACGGTTGAGTAATGGCGTGGCCCATTAAAGCACGCCTAGTGATGCACCTTCCCTTCGCTCGCACGGCGTTAGGGCTTATTTTCGTACATTTTCATTTTCCGGCGCTTTTTTTTCGCCACTCTCATCTCAGCATCTCAACCGGTGCCGGCGGTTTTGCGGGGCCCCTTCCTCAAAGACAGAACTTGAAAGCGATAAATTTTCATTGCTTTCATTAGTTTTAATTAATTTAATGCTGTTTCAATGTTGCCGGTACTTTAATGTTGCTTGGGTGCGTTTTTTGCTTTTTGTATAGCGATTTTCTTGTAACCGTGGTTCATTTGGGCGTCCTTCCATCGCTCCCGTTAAGTTGATGTTGCTTTTAAAAAGCGAGATCAACCTTTCTTTTTTTCCACCGGGTGAAACCCCACCGGCCCCACGGCCCTAGCTTTTGCAGAAGCACTTGATTTATTTAAGATGTCGATTTATTTCTCCGTTTATTTCCAAAGCCTATTTAAAGCCCTGTAAAACGCTTGTTTTAAATATAGTATTGCTTTGTACATTTCCTCTCTTTCTCTCTCACACATACACACACAGTGTACACCCATCCCGGGGCTTGGCTTTCGGCGTGGCTCGTACCGGTGCATCTGCCGCAAGGGCTACTACTTTCCCGACACGACGATCGAGCAGAAGTACTTCAACGGCAGCACGCTGGAGGAAGAGTACGAGAAGCTTATGCTGGTAAGAGTTGGTGCCCCAACACTGGCTTCACGGTGAGTGTCTCTTTTTTTCCGCTACATCCATTTGTCCGTTTGTCACTGCAGAACGAGTACAGCACGTACAGCATCCCGAACTCGTACGAATGTCTGCCGTGTGCGGAGGGCTGCGACTACTGCGAGGATGCATCGCCGTGCGTGGCCGCCCTGAACTGGCCGATGCGTACGTCCATTCTCGTGCTGGCCTGTGCCGTGATCGGGCTGCTCCCACCAGCGGCCGTGTTTACCTTCAAGTACCAGCAAGTGAAGGTAGGTCGGGAACAGCGGGCTTAGAGCGAAGCAAGGGGGGATCCCCGTCCGTTTGGGCTTGCATTTAGAATGCTTGTTTGCTTTTCATTTGTGGTGCGGTAGGCAGGCAGGTGGTCCGAGCAGCGTACAGGAGGTGGGCACAGAGCCTGCAAAACCAACACACGCTGTACGGTGAATAATTTTAATTTAAGCCGTTCCGCGTCAGCGAAAGAGAAATGTTTGCTGGCCACAGCAATGGAGCTGCGCGCACTCGGAATTGATTAAAAAAGATTCAATTTACTGCAAGCCTTGTTTAGAGATTTCCTCCACCGTGTGTGCGTAAATAGCAACGCCAGTCAACAGTAGACTTTAGTTTATTAATTGAATGGAGCTTTTTTTACACGGGAAGTGTTTTTACCGTTGGGAAATGAAAGGATAAAATGGGCTTTTTTGTCCTCGTACAATGGTCAAGTCTTACGGTTAGTCAGTTTAATGTACAATTATTCGCGTATTTAATCCACTACAGCTTTAAAAATTTAGCTTACAGGCACGATCCTTCACAAACAAACACATAAAAAAGCGAACGACAACAAGCACACGCAAAAAAAAACCACACTCACGCGCGCCTACATATGTTCACACCACGGGATGTGTGGTCAGCCCGGATAAACCGTTCGTCACTGGTCATCATTTCACTATCGATTGCCAGACCTTTACTTGCAGCTGTAGCACCTGCAACAAAACAAACGAGCAAACAGTGCAAAACCCGTCATCGTTTGGCCGCAAACCCATGACCCAATCGCAATGAAGGTTGCTCTCTCTCTCTCTCTTCTCCACGAAAACGGGAAATGTAAATTACATTTTTTTAATGCTCTAGCATCCCTTTGATTTTTTGCGGAAGAGCGACACCGGTTGACATTGCATATTAAAGCACACACACACGCGCGCGAAAGGCTTGGCGGTTGGTGGTTTGATTTGGTTGTATCTTGCCATCGTTTTTTTTTTTTTTACCAATCGACCACGGTTCTCCGGATTGCGGAAGCTTTGGAATTAATTTATTCCCGGTTTCACAGATCCGTACGTCCACTTGTTTGTCCGCTACGCAACACACCAGCGCGCAACCTGAACCCGACGCCAGCCGGGAGGTGTCAATTGCTGATTGGTGGTGTTAAATATGCAGCATGCGTGCAGTTCGGCCATGAATTACATTGCACTGCTGTTTGTGTGTGTGTGTAGTGGAATGATTTTCTTTTTGCTTCAATTAATAATAAAGCTTTTAACACCATTTTCACCTGTGACCTGCGTTTGCTGCAATACGAAAGGAGGTAGAGAAGAAATGTTAAATGTGATTACTTGCTCAGGAAACCCAACAGTGGGCGATCTGTTTCAGAAAGCTAAAAGCTTCAAATCCACAAGCCTCATGCATTTAAAAAAAAAGTGCATTATCTGAGCATCAGTCCAAAGCTTCCGATTAAGCAGTAAAAACGCCACATACAAAGAATGCCAAACCAAATTCAGCTTTTGTTTCCTTTTTGCCTTCTCCTACGTGTAGTATTCTACCATCAACGACGTGGTAGCAAAATTAAATTCGTACAATTATTTGCTGCGAAATTTGCGCGAAATTTAATTTGTGCAGCTTTGCTGCCAATGGGCAGCAAAAAAAGTAAAGCAAAAAACAACGACCAAACGTAACTGAGTCTCACCCACACCTTTCTCTTCCTTCGCTCACTCTCATTGCAGGTTGTAAGGGCGGCCAGTCCGGCGCTGCTGCGTGTAATCGCATTGGGCGCATTTTGCATTTATTGCACGGTAAGTGCCTCCAGCCTTCGCCAACCAAGCGGTGCGCGGGCTACGCGGCGCAGGGGTTTTGCAATTTTGCAAACATACTCAAATATCCATTCGATTTGGGGGGAATTTTATTTTTAATTCTTCTTCGTTCTTATTTCACTCCCTTCGCGGACTGTTGTCGTCAGTCAGAGCGGTGGCGAGGCTTCCGGCGACCAGCTCGTTCAAAGGAATACATTAATCTTTCGTTTCATTACATTACAAATGGCCATTTGCCGGGGGTGGGCTACTTTTTGCTGTGCTTTTTTTCAAACATTTTTGTGTCCTTTTTTGGGCTTTTTTCAAACACGGTTCAGCCTCTTTTGCAATTGCTTCTGTTTTCCATCCTTTCTGAAATGTGATATCTTTATTTAATTTCAGTTAAATGATTATTGTGCGATTTTTATTTTGTTTTCCTCTGTCAGCCTGCTGTTTGGTAGCTTTTGAACAAGGAAACTCATTTAAATTCGATAGTAGCAATTAAATCACGATAAAAGGGCAATATGAGATAGATTAATCCGCTTTTATTGAGCCACTTTCAGGGTTCGTTGCTTCCCCATTAATTATAATTTTGAAATTTAACGAACATCGCAAACTATTCATGCCAAAACTTTACTATGTTGACAGTGTTATGGATATAAAAATTCTTATTTAATCCTTTGTTTAGTCAAACAGCTCAAAGTAGCAGCATAACTGAAGATTCTTTACTATTCAAACCATTCATGGCCAGATTTATTCAATTTAAATAACTTCATTCTTCAAACACGGAGTCTTCAAAAGCGAAGGAAATTGTCACCAGTCTTCTCTTGAATCTGGAAAAAAATAGAAAAAAAAGGCCACGGCAAAGGAATGCACCACCGAGAAACACTTGTCGAGTGCAAATATTTGCTACGATTATTCAACTTTCATCCTCGGCAAACACACACACACAACCACACAATCCACGTCCACTTGACAAGCCTTTACCGGCCCAGACAGAAGGCCACCATCCTGCCACGAAAGCACATCGACGTAAATCAAAGCTCGGGTTGGCATAGTTTTCAACAGCCCGCCCTCCCACTTTGCCTATTTTCTCCCCCTTTTTTCCTGACCCGTCACCGCATCGCGTCAGTGGCATTTAAATAATTCTTTCTTTCCCTTCGCTTTCATTTTCATTTTCGCCCGTACCGATGGAACGAGCAAAGAACATACACACACACAAAAAAACCATAAAAGTAAAAGCAAATTAAAAACTACCACCACAGCGGGCTCATCCCATTCATTTATGTTGTGTGTTTTTGTGTTCTCTCCCGTCCTCGGTTCGAGCGCTGTTTTCGAGCTGTGCGGGAGTGTTGTTTTCTAGCGCGAAGGAATTGGTTGCTGCCCCCGCTCTTTTGCCCCATCCCGGGCCCAGAAACCTGCTACAGAAGAGCAACAAAGAAAAAAAAATACACCAACAACCGCACAAGCAGCAATATTCGCACCGAAAGCTAAAAAGGAAATCTAATTTTAACTTCATTCGAACGCCGCCAGAATCACTAATTACCTTCATTTACATAACTAACTGCCCCTGCGAGAGGTGGTGGTAGTGGCGATGGACCAGGGGGGGGGGGGGAGAGAGGGAGGTGGAGGGGGCAGGGAATGAAACGCATCACTTTCATTTTAGAATCGCTCAGTCAATCACACTTTTCACTCACCGTGTCCAACGTGCTTTCGATGGGTTTGTGCTGTGTTGTTGTTGCTCGCAGGAGAAGTTTCATTACATTATCGCACTTCATTTTCGTTCGCTCTCCTTTACTCATTCACTCACATTTCTCGCCTTCTCTTTCTCTTTCTTGTTCAATTTGTTGCTTGCTCTCTGTGGGCAAAATCGCGTGTTTATTCTTGCGGAAACTGTCCACACGGAAACCGGACTCGACAGTCGGTGGTGATGTATCCGCCCCCGTCGCTCTACTCCTGCACCGCCCGCATCTGGTTGCGGGAAATTGGCTTTTCCCTGACGTACGGAGCGCTGATGCTGAAAACATGGCGGTAAGTTGAACCACCAGCAGGACCGTTGTTATTCGAAAAATCACAATTAACTTTACCCGTGCTGCGCGTTTTTCGTGCGCGTAACCAAGGTAACCGAGCCGTTTGGTACGGGCAAGCTGTCCGAAGCAGGTGGGCTCATGAGTGAAGCAAACGAAAGTAAGCGCAAATAATGAATTGTTTTCATGAGTGTATGTGTGAGTGATTGTATGTAAGGAAAATTTGCCTTTTCTTGATGAATCAATCGAAAAAGCAGCAACAAGTGGATGAGTTCTAATTTGCTCTTAATGTATAAGATAATTGGTAAAAAGAATCGATCAGAAATAAGAAAAACGGAAGGCGATGAAAGAATACAGCGAAAAGAGCCGAGACAACTCGTCAAGAATCCCGCAAACGATGCAACCGCAATGTCTACCTAGACTACGAACCCTTTTTTGTTCTCTCGTACTCTTCATACCTTTTTTTTATAAAATATTTTCCTTCTTTAAAAAAAACCACCCCTCTCTCCAGGATATCGGTAATTTTTCGTGTTCGGTCAGCGAAAGCGGTCAAAATTACCGACGCCTACCTGCTGAAGCGGATCGGTGTGCTGTGCGGTTTCGTCGGGATAGCGTTGCTCGTCCGGACGCTGGTCGCACCGCCGGTAGTGATCGTCGGCCGCACCGCCGACAATCTGAAGGCGTTCCTGTGCAAAACGGATTGGTGGGATCATACCTTCACCTCACGTAAGTAGCCATTCTCTCCAGTCCTCCTCACTCCTTGATTGCGTTTCCGGGTTTGCACCCCGAAGTCCAGATCCTTCCCGGTAAAGACGTTCGTGTTAATGCCGGTTGCGCGGGATTAATTAAAATGTTCTGGCCCGTTAAATTGGCTTCGACCGGCGGCGGAAGTGTTGGGCGTGTTTGTTGTTGTTGTTGTTGTTGTTTTTGCTTTCTTCCAAGTTTACAGCGATCGCGTGTAGCACTGGTTTGGTCGGTTAGCGCCGTCGGCTATGTAGGGCAGTACTATCTTGCGAACTGAAACGAAAGAAGGAAAAAATCAAGTACCAAAAAAAACGAAACGATAATTACGGAGCAGCAGATAGGATTAATTTGAATCGTGCAAATGAGCTTGAAGTTTTTTTTTTTGTGGTTTTGGTTTTGCGCTTTGGTTTACGTGTTATTTTGTGTGTTTTTTTGTAGATTTAGTGAATTTTAATGAGTATTTAGAATGCTGGACTTATTTGTGATTTCTTCAATGGATATCTGCGGTCCAGACGGTTTAGTAAATAAAAGCAGCACTCGTTTGGGCGTTTCCGTTTATGATGTTACTTTCTACTCAGAGTAGGCGCCGTACGATGCGTGCAAAAACTGAAGATTAAAACAATTCATCTCGCGCTGTGCAGCTTGCACTGTTTGATCCAATCCAGCTTGCTTCTTTACACTGTACTTCAGCCACATAGAATTCGTGCTTCTTTGAAATCAAGCCTACGCATTTAGGATGTGTTTAGTTAGGTTTATGGGTTTAGATCTTGGGCCAGTAAAACGGATATAGAAAACTCGTTTCAGCAATTATTAATTTAGTAAAAACGTTGTGAGTTGCATATTAATAATGTTTGGTTTGGTTAAGTTTGGTTTTCTTACTTCCCAGAGTTCGTTTACTGAAGCTCATGATTGTAATAATCTGTCAATTACTTCAACAAAATAGGCCTTTGATCACTTAGCGATCAAGTTTCAAGGAGATCAATTATTCTAAATGATGGATCGATGTGTTTTCAAAGAGATATGCTCAAAAAGAATCTTAACTTGGCAAAAAGGTTCAATCAAATTACGACTTTTCTTACATACCATACAGTCGTTGCTGCTAAATGTTGGCTCTAACTCACCTGTTTTTGTCTCTAAGGCAACAATTTTTGACAGCGTGTCACAATGTTTGCCTCTAAGGCATTAATTTTTGAGTGTAAGTCCATTGCTTTAAAAATGTAACGTAATGTCTGACACTGTGTGCTCCACAATTATTGAATTTATGTTAAGTATATTGAATACATATATCACTATTATATTAAGAATATATTCATATGAATTATTTTTACACGATACGACTGACTATAAGACCAGACTCAATCAAAAAATGCTTATAATCTTAAAAATGGGCTGATTTGATTTTTTTCTATGGAAAGGATTTTGTTTAGCAAAGCTCGCAATTAAAAACATTTTTTAAATCTAATGTTTTAAGATTTTTTTTACTGCTTAGTAGCTACATCGGAGGCAACAGTCATTGCTATTTAAAAGGGATTCAGCATACAAAGTATACAAAAATCAGATTTAAATGGCTCTGTAAAACACACAACTAAAAACTGTGAAACGTAGTGACCATCTTCCAAATCAAAGAACTGAGTCAAAGAACAGCTAGTAACGAACACGTTTTTTACAAGTGTGTAACACGGGGAAAAAACAATAACCCATAGTACACGATCAACTCGCTGCCTCTTCCTTCCCAGACACAGCGAACGGAGTTGTTCAAAAGGGGTTTAAATTTAAACACGCCCGTGAACACACACCGGAACACAATGTTTCTGCCCACAGCTTCCCTTCCAAACGGCTGCCGTCCCGGCCAAGAGAAGGTGTTCCGATGTTCCCCAGCATCCGTACTGTATAATTTGAGCACCAGCTATTAACACTACCATTACCACCGGCGTGCAAGAAAAACAACGGCATAAATCTTCACACCTTAGCAGGATATTTATTGGCTCCACTGTGTGCTGGAGTGTGTCCGCTCCGCCTGCATAAGGCAACTGCAGCAGGCAACTGCACAGCAGCAGCAGCAGCAGCAGCAGGAGCAAGGCCTGTGCTGACATACTTTGTAAAAGTGATCATTATTTTACCAACCTTCCTTTCTTTTTTCTCTGCTACCCTGTTTTTCATTTCACTACCAAACCCTGGTGTGTGTTTCCTAAAATGGCAAAATTGTGTTGCACCGATACTGCACTACGGCAGCGAGGCATTCTCTCCTTCTAGCAGGATGTTACGGCTTAAATTACTAGCACATGTTGCACTTCTGTCTTCTGCGTTTCTCCAGGAACGCGGCGCGCAAAAGTTCCGCTTGCGATATTGAACTTCTGGCTGCGCCTGCTGCTGGCGCACATATTATGCCTTCCGCCACATGATGGGCAGGCAGGTTGGGGAGTGTGCGCATACTGCACCAAGCGTAAGCTACCGTTGCTTCTTTTTTTTTTCTTCTTTCCAGCCAGGAAGTTGCAGCTGTAAATCTGTCGGCGCGCTTCTAGAGAGGTCGGTGCTTACCTGCGAACCGTGCTTGAGCGGCAGGAAAGCATCTCCGTTGCAAATTTTGAAATAGCGCCGCTGCAACGCGTGCAAGAAACTGGTTGGTAAAAGTAAAGAAAAAAGCACAAAAACTACAAAGCAAAGTGAATTACAGAAAGCTGTTCGGCTTCTCCCGGATCAAGTTCAGCTTTCATAAATTGTACCAAACTTCCAGCCAAAAAAGAAACAATCTGGCCGTGGGGTTGCAACTGTACGAAAATGCTGCCCGGGTGAGGGAGAATGGGTTTCGCAAAGTTTTGTTTGAACTTGTTTCCGACACACTATCTTTTACTATCTCCTGTACAGTGTGGTGCCCTTTTTTTTGTTGCCCTGTGCATCATCATCGAGATTTATAGAAAACTCCTAGGTCAAATTCTTTCGCGCACTCAGTTTTGTTTATTAAACTGCTGCGTGCAGTTGCTTTTTCTTTCTTTCCTTTTGTGTTGCTTCTTTTCTGACCATAAACTATGTCCCGCACAGCTTCAGCGCGAGCGTGCAGATTTGGTTTTTACCACAGGAGCGCTTCAAAGCACTATTTGCGCACCCTTCTGCACTTCGCATGTACGCGACGTGTAGCAAACTTGCAGCGTCGCGTTGCTGCAGCATAGTATAGTTGCAGATTGTGAAAGCAAACACACAAAAAGCGCTAACTACAATCTCTCCACCGAAGCACTAACTTTCTGTCCGCTCTTTTCTTTTCATGGCTTTTCATGGTACTGGCTGCCACCCACCGACCGACCGACCGACCGACCGCGTGCGTGTTTACTTCCACGGTAAAAATATGACCACAAATTCCACCCCTCCTTCTGATGCTTCAAACAACGACCACCGCCAACCAGTGGAGGTCCTGTTTCTGGCCTGGGGCGTCCGGCTCTGCATCATGGTCCGGAAGGCCCCGTCCGAGTTCAACGAAAGCCGCTTTATATCGATGGCGATCTACAACGAATTTCTACTGACCTGCTTCCTGAATGTGTCAATGTGAGTATCATCCTTGTGTCTGGTCCTTATTTCTTTTACCCCCTCATTTCCCGGCGAATGAATTATGTGGTATTGCTGGGTTGGGGAGTTTTTTTTGTTCATTTCAAGAAAAATCGTTATTTGCTTTTACGTTTAGCTTTGTTGCATCTCTCTTTCTCTCCAGCCCCTTTATGCCTTCATGCCTTATTGTTTTCTCATCCTTGCTGTCTACACTCACTGACCTTTTTTATTGATGGGCGGAGCAAGAGCCACCAAACAAACAAACAAAAACCTAATACAGCTTTTGCCTTACGATACGCTGAATTGCAATCAATAGCGTTATTTATTGTCTCACTTAATCAAACCAAATAGCGCCTAAAAGATTTATGCTACGGTGTTCCGAGGCAGAACGTGAAATTATGAACCCGTGGGATTTGTTTGGTTTTTTTTCATATTCAGGCACAACAAGATTAGTAATAAAACAGTAGCTGTTTTCTTTGAAGCTGGGCGAAGGTTAACAATCAGGGTTAATTTATTGCATCTTAAATGCTCTGCTAGATTGAAAAGAGTGTATTGAAGTGCTTCAATCGGTTTGTATGCTGCTTCTTATCTTTAAATAATCTAAAAATGGGGCCCTTCACACTTCTGGTCAGCTTTTTATATGGAGTTTGACAGTTGGCGGTTGATATTATGTCAACACTCCATACAAAACCATACACAAAACTAGCCTGCGATTTTCTGCCTAGATTATTTTACCCTTAAAGCTAGAATTAGATTCGTGTACCTGCTCGAAAAATCATTAAGGTCGTTCCAACCCAATTGACATTTTCGAGCACAAATAACCGTGAATTCGAGCAAAGTCCCTTAAACTGAAGCTTCAAATTTCTCTTAAACTGCATCAGTTTAAGGGAATTTACAAAAAAGTTCTTCAAAATCAACTGTGATGCGGCTTTTTCGATGCTTTATTCTATATTCGCTCAGAAATAATGTTTTCTATCGTTATAGTTGGTCTTGTAGCCATTTTATATTTAAATAATACCGATTTTTATGAAACGATGTCACACAAAATTAGCTTTTGATTTTCATCAAAAACCAAAGCTTTGAATGTAAAACGGGCTCGACGGCATCGTCCATCGAAAGAAGAAAGTCTAATTTACGAACACACCAAATCTTGGCGCTTTCAACACACTTGATCACACGCAAATCCACAATTTCAGGCGTATCGAGTACTAATCGAGCAGATTTGGAAAAAAATAATTTCGAGCAAATGTTACTTGGAAAGTGGAACCCCGATTTTAGAGCTCTAAAACGTAAATTGGGGTGTTTTCATTTATCGCAAGGCATTAAAGAGATCGGGCCAGTCTGGTGGTACAGTCGCCAACTCATACGACGTAACAACATGCCCGTCATGGGTTCAAGCCCCGAATAGACCGTGCCCCTATACGTAGGACTGACTATCCTGCTATGGTAACAATAAGTCACTGAAAGTCAAGTCACTAGTGAAGTAAGACTGGTGGATTCTGGCAGACCTTGACCGACAGCGGTTGTTGTGCCAAAGAAGAAGAAGAAGAAGAAGAAGAAGTATTAAAGAGATCAGCTGGTGGAATGTAGAATCAAAGTATATGCTAACCAGATTATCTCATAGCATGCCACTGTTTGACAGGACGGGTGAAAATTTTTGCTAAAGCAGGCTTTCTGGTTACTTGACGAATAGACAAAACACTCTTAAAATCTTCATTCAGAAGCAGAAGCAATAAAAATCCACCTTCTAAATACAAACACCTTGGGATAAGCCCACCTGTATATTATACCCACTTAGATAGCTGCTCGAAAACTGCTATACAATGCAAACATCTGACAGGCTGAAATTTCAGCCTACCAACTTAAAACGGAAAGGGGCCCAATATCAACTAAACGAAGAAAAAAAAGTAGGTGCATCTTGCCTTGTTTAAGTTGAACGCATCCCATGAGTCGAATTGGTTCAGAAGTAACTCATTTTTCCCATTTGCTGCTACCAAACGAAGCATCCAGCAATGGATGTAAACCTCTTTAAACTTGCCTTTACATTGGTTTTAAAACAAATTGAACCAATGAAAGGAATGTAAACCATCAAGCCAAATGAAAGCAAAAAGAAAACCACACCGGAAATCTCGATTGAATATTAATTTGCGGACGCCCGGACGTTTCGGCCAGTCCGTCCTCCAGCCAGTAGCAGCATACGCATCCGGCACCCGTCGCCCTGCGCCATTGCAACAAAACCAGATGAATAATTTAAACTGCACTGTTCATTTCCCCTGCTCAGCCCCAACTCAGCCCCCGAGACGGAATCGAAGTCACACAAAAATCGAACTCCATTTTGTGAAGATTAATTATACATTCCGCTTTGCAAGGGGGACTTTCACCGCGCCGCAGGAATGTGGCCGGTGCATTACCGATACTCTGCAGGTCACAAAAGCGCAAAGGACAGGAAAAGTATGCTTTTTGTCTGCGATTGCCTCTGTCTGGCGGAGGCAAATGAATATTTCAATATGGAAATTATTATCCTTAAACACCTCACTTGTCATTGCAATTGGTTCGATTCGATGGGGTGGCTTTTTTGATTCATTTTACACTCCTTTTCTCTCTCTCTCTATCTCACTCTCTTCATAAGCTTGTTACTTGCAGTACGGTTCATTTGTGTTATACGCACACAACGTACGCATACAACAGTGTTCAAACGAAGGCTGTTTTCCCTGGAATACGAGAATAACAGCATGGAGTTAATCGGCCAACAGATTGGCTACAATGAGACTGTATTTTCCGGGAACGCAACCGGAAAGCTGCAAAAGTCATTCGAGGTTTTCCGAGTAGTTTTTTGTTGTTGTTTGTGTGTTGGCCACTCATATGGCACTTGGAATGGTTTAATGTATTCCGGGAGCTGGATTTGAATATTGATGAAAGCGAAACTGTGCTGACTGTGGATGAGCTGACAAGAAGAAAAAAAGGCAACAGAAATACGTTCAGTAAACCCACATCACATGATCGAACGGTTAGGATTGGTTGGATGTGTTTGGCTTTTGGGATAATCTTTTCCGTCTCTTCCATCCATCTCGGTTTGTGCGTCCACAAACACACCCATACGAGCTTGCACCGATCTGTGGACGTGTTGGAATAGGAATGGATTTGGGCAAACGGAAAATCCAACAGCAGCAGCAGCCCCGGCTGTCCGATCGATCCTTCCCATATTGTGGATGATGGGTTTTTAATGGCTATTCTTAGCACACCGCATCACCTTCTGACTTCAGGGCCTTCGCAAACACTAAATCAAGCCTCGGCTCTACCCCTCGTCGCGGTACTTATCTCGTGGGCTAATGGCCAGTTTCAAGTAGCCCAACGGCCAGCGGTAACGCACACACACACACACATACACACACACTCGAACGCTATGCAAATAAGGGCGCATCGCATTGATATTCAAGACGGAGGGTGCAAAGTATTTATGGGCGAATGTTGCTTGCCGCGCCAACGCTTGGAGCCACTTTCAGCCGTGCGTTACATGGACACGAACGTTAATAAGGGAGTGGGTGGTGTAATGATGAATTGGAGACTTGCTCTCCCTGCAGAAGAAAACTGTAACCTTCCCCGGATGAATGTGGTTGGTGGGACGGTAAAGCTTTCATCCATCTTGATCGAAGATGATGTGAAAATATGCACTGTTTATGGATGCACGATCTACAGTTTCGTTCGCGAACGTGAAGAACAGTGCAATCAATAAAGATTCATTTTTATGGATTCGTTTGTGTACCCAAATGGTTGCAAAATTAAACGGAACATGAAATGAAACTATTTTGAATTAACTTTTTCTTTGAAACTGAAGCTGTAAAATCACCTGATTGCTCCTTTTAGTATCTAGGTAGTAAATTTACAGCTTAAAAACCATAATATTTACCTTCATTCTATAAAATTTCCCAAAGAAAGGAAAAACAAAAGAAATGTAACAAAAATTGACTTAAAGCAGGAAACGCACAGTTTTCTCACGGCTCCCAAAACCTCATCATCATCCCAAACCTCAAAACCAACCACAAAATTCGGACTATTATGAGCGTACGCTTCTAGGAAAAAAGGTTCATGCATCACCGGTTTGACGTAAGGCAACAAACCCCCCCTCCCCCCACCGACCCCCGGTATCCGTCGTTTAGTGCAACCGAACCCGCAAGAATGCCCGGGCAGCAGCTGCCTTCCGGTGCTTGTGGCCGGTCTAAATAAATGGGATTTCATTTTCTGGTCATGTCTTTCCTCTCGCCCGTGGTTTGCCGTCTTCCCAGCACGCAACCGTAACCGAGCGCGAAGAAACGGCTGACGGCGCCTAGTCGCTGGAGTCGCACAGCGGCCAGCGCTTCAAATGCCCACTCATCCGCAGGATGAGATGAAATACTGTTGCCCGCACTAAATGGAAAGATGGAAAAGTGTTTTCTGCTCCACCGGCCGTCCCACGAACACGAAACAAAATTTTAACAAAAGCAACAAAACGGACCGCCTTGAACCAACAAAGAGAGAGAGAGAGAGAGAGAGAGAGAGAGAGAGAGAGAGAGAGAGCGAGTAGAAAAGGGGACCACTGAAACAAAAACATGGTGTAAAATAAATCAACCCCGCCATAACCCTCGCACACACACAAACGACTGGTGCCGGATAATAAATCGCTCTTGCTCTTCTGCTCATGCTGATGCTCATGGTCACTGTTGATGGTTGTTGCTTGCGCGACCACTCACCAACCTCCCTGGCCCCAGGCTCGTCGTCTCATTCGCGTGGTCAAAAGCGTGACAGTTTCGTGTCAGAAAGCTGAGCCAAGAAGCAGCAGCACACAACAAAAAACACTAGCGAGACGTATTAAGACGTTTGTCTGTACGCCACGAACCGTCAAATGATACGCGAAGGCCACGGGGCCGCCCGTTCCCCAGTGCCATAAAACTATGCATACACAACCACCCCACTGTTTGGCACTGTTGATTCGTGTGCACTCGTGAGAGTTGTGAGAAAAATGTAAAAACTTCCTGCTGTGAGCTGTCGGGGGATTTTTATTCCCCTTTTCCTTCGATAAGCGTCCCAGCAGCCGGAAGTCGTGGAAACGATGCAGTAAGAACCGGGCGGGCTGGATTACAAATTTCAAATATTGCTAGGAAGACAAAAAGCAAGCTATTTTTGAGAAAGCTTCGTCAAGAGTAGGATCAAAAATAAATGGAACCACGGTTGCACGGTGGGAAAATTCTATGACGGAGTGCGGCGGCACAGTTTGTTGCAGCAAAAAAAAAATATTTAAAAGTGTTTATTACAGTGAGTAATTTATGATGAAAAATGTATATAACATTCTGTGTTCAGTATTTAGCATCATTTATAATGCCTTTGAATTAAAAAAAAACTTGTCCAATATTCTTTAGATCTCGAATTTTGAAGAATTATTTTTGACTTCTTTTCATATCTTCCTGGCTTAAATTTAGAATTCAAGATAAAAACCGTTGGTACACAAAATACCAAAAGTAAATAAATTCCAAACTAAACCAATGGAAAATATATAAGTTTAGAATAACAAAACCCACCTTTCTTCAGTCCCTTGAGACTCAAACGATTTGTCCTTCATTTACCTCACTGTGCATGAATTGCAGCTCAAATCCGTTGTGCAGCCACTGCAGTATAAACAAAGAACTATCATTTATTTAGAACTTATTTAGAAGTGCCCCTCCAGCAGCTCATCTATTTAGAGCAAGAGCACAGGCCAGCTCCCCGCTCCACTGATATGATTGTGTTGATGATCATAACGCTTCATGGCATGCTGAGTACGTTCCACAGACACACGAACCCTGCCAATTCCCAGACCCATCTTGCTGCTACGATCTTTCATTCTTCTATCACTCTTCAAACTAATGCATTTTCCTACGAGCTAAGCTGTGTTGGCAGGGAGGTGTGCGTTTGAGTTTCTTTGCCATTTCTTTCCCAAAACATAATATTTGCTTTTTCATCAACAATCTACAAAAGAGCTTCTACGCCGCTCCTCTGTTTTATTGCGATTCTTCTAATCCTCTTTTCTTGCTCTCTTGTTTCGCTTGCTCTTGCTCACTCTACTTTCAGGTTGTTCCTGCAGTCGCCGGCTAATCCCGATTTATTGTACATCATATTTTCTGTCACACGCAGCTAACGGTCACGCTACTGTTGGCTTTGATTTTTGGCAGCAAGGTAAAACAAAAGCTATCCAATTCCTTCCGTTTGCCCCCGAGCTTCCTTTCCTGAGTCCTTCACAACATTGTTCTTCAGGCGCGAGAGAAGGAGCTGCTTGATTGCTTTTCTTGCACGTGTAAGTGGTGGGCCTTTACCCATTACCCGCAAACGAAAACGAATGTATCCCGTCGTTAGGACAAACAATCGTTGGCCGCTTTCCTGTGGTTTTTTTGTTTTGCTTTTTTGTTGTGGTTCACCTCCCATTCTCTTTGCCGTGCGCTTCTGTCAACACTCTTGCGAAATTGCTCTTGAGAAAAGGATCGTACAAAGCGGCCAGCACCGTTGGCCCCCGCACAAAAAAACGCCCCCTCCTCAACTTCTTTGACGGGGCACTTTCTGGCCCGGCACTCGTCATCGTCGTCCGAATGATCCAGGGGTAGCTGGCAAGCGACGACAAGCGACGAGCGCTTAAAATTCAACCATTTTTATTCGGCATCCCGTTGCCTTCGTTGCTGCTCCAACACGACGATCTATTTTTACAGCTTCTGCGGAGCCCAATGGGAAAAGGAGCGGCAAAAACTAAACTGCTAGGAAAAAAAAAGGATAATGAACCACTTCTAGATAGCGATCCGGTAAATAAAACCCATCGCTCTAAATGAAAAGTACACACGGTATGGCCGTAAGACACGGGCCCCGTTTCGGGTCGGAGTCGAAACAGATAAGCACGTCCTAGATCTGGCGGCAGGGTTGCTTCACTCTTTCTTTTCCCGTCGGTTTGTTTGTTTTGTTTTCTTTTTGTCGCCTGTCGTGTCCCCAGCGCTTCTAGAAACAAGCCACAGAAACAGCTCAAGTTGTTCAAGTGTGGTCGACAACTTCCAGGAAGTATTTTATAAAACCCCAACCATCAGTAATCATCCGTTCATGGTTCTTTGTAGCAGTACGAAGCGAGTGCGCTAGAGAGCACGCGGCGAAGAGTTCGAGGCATCGAAAATTAACCCGAACTTGCACAAAATTAACAGTCAGCAGCTATTGTTTGCACTGAGATTGTGAAGTCAGCCAGCGCGAATAGCAATGTTTGGACGGAATTGGCATTTCAAGTGCTCGAAGGTATGCTGTTTCCTCACAAACGAGGGGAAACAATTTTCAATCTTAGCTCTCGGAAATGCACCGATGTGCAACAGAGCTTGGGGCAAAGCATTTCGATGTAATTTTAGCACAAATTTCTTCACCATTCCGTACGGAATTGTCGCACCACGTCTTATTGTGTACCTTTTGGACCCCCCCCCCACTCCCCTCAACTAAACCGTTCCCTTCGAAAGCCACCACTTACACCGAATGAATTTCGCAATCAAACGGACGCACTCAAGAGATTGCCACTATCCAGCTGGAAAGAGTTATGCCATCGCCTAAAACAACCGACACAACTGTCAAATTTGATTCCGTGTAAAGGCAACCGTCCCGTTCCCGGGGAAGCAGAATCGTAAAGCATATCGCACCTTTCCAAGCAGAAACTTGCGCTCTGCTTGCACTGCCCTCACACCGTCGCACATTGAAATGTCATTCCCGATTACTACTCTACACTTTGCCACTCTCTCTCTTTCACCGGTCTCTTTTCCCCGCAGGTGTACCTGGTGTTCCGGGGCGGTGGCAAGCATCAGGACGACCCAACCGGGCTCGGCATCAAACCATCCGGTGCCAAATTTATTAGCCGCTCGCACGGACGTACCTTTGCGAACGCTAGCAGCGTCACGACGTCGACCGCCCAGCTCGGGGCCAACATGGGTCAGTATCAGTATGCGGTGCTGTCGCTTAGTCTTGTTAGTTAGTCTTGTTTTTTTTTTGTCATCGTTTCCGGGTGTTTTATAGTCCGTTTTTTACACGTGCAAAGAGTAATTGATGGAATGAAACGTTTCCGGGTACACAAATGACCGCATGTTGAGCCATTTGATTCGTTTGATTCGTTTGATGTGTTGCATTGTGGTGCTAGGAAATCCCATTGGAATTAGTGTGTGTGTGCACTAATCGGAAGAACGAATGTACACACAGTTCAGCAGAGCAATTCCCTTTGATAGTGTTAGCAATGATTGCTGTCTAAAAAGCCATTCCAGGGCAATCGTGTTCGCTGCGTACGTGCCACAAGAGCAGAACGAACGAGTTGAAGTGAACGGAAACTCTTTAGAAACTTCGACCGAGAGGTCGAGGGAGCGTTTGCATCGTTCCAATGCCAGATTGTTTTCGTTTCATTACATTCAATTTGGGAAACTATTTGACATCTTGGACATTCGGGAGAGCACGATCTTTCGGGAAGAAAAAGCCCGTTGCAGCTGAATGCTCGGTCCGCTCCCATTTGTCAGTGACCTCAGCAGGGGATAGTAGTGAACGCTATGGAGGGAATTGCATGTGCTGGGATGCTCGTGGAGAGGAAACATCGAACAGCAATCGAGAGAGAGGGAGAGAAAGAGAGAGAGAGAGAGTGACCCAGAACACTTATCCCCTTTCATGAACTTGTGTACGATTGGAGCTGAATCCTTTTTTTCTCTCCCTGTTTTCTTTTGTTTTCCCCGCTCCACGTCCTCTGGTTCAAGTCCGTCCGACACCCAGGGAATAGGCAAGCCAACTGCAGACACCGCTTATAGCTCCACTGCCGCCAGAAAAGCAAATAACGGAACCGAAACCAATTACATACAAGCTCGAGGCATATTTCGATAAATCACTTTTCGGCAAACCGTGTTGCACGACTGGCCACACCGAATGAATGAGGGAGTAGGGGGTTGGTCCCAAATACAAAGGAATAGTGAGTGTGAGAGTGCCTCTCTCCCGCTGCTTCCCGTGCGGTTTTGCCACTATCACAAAGGAAGGAGAAATTATACTTTGACCCGCTTTTCTGCACGCTGGCAGTGATCAAGTGCCCTTTTACATTGGATAGACGCATCGGTGCTCTACAAATCGGTTCAACCCTCGCCCCATCTACACCATCCCATGCATGAGCATGCATGCACTGGAAAACTGGGATGCGAGCACTCGAATCCAGCCAGCCGGGAGAAGACACATCCTTTCGGAAATGAATTATCGTTATCACATTCCACGCACTATAGGTGGCGCGCAACGGGGCGACGGGTATTCGGGCCCGTTGAAGCTTCCCCCGGAATGATCGATCAGCCACTTTCATTACCAGTCTACCACCGGCTTATAATATTCCCAACGGTGGAGAGGGTCGGGGTGGTAATGAAGATGAAGCTCTGCATGGCCGTACATGTGTGTGTGTGTGTGTAATGGGAATGGAAGCTTGTGCCGAAATTGATTAAACGCATGAAAAATAGACATCGTTCATCTGACAGAAGTATTACCCCACGAGGTGCAATGTTATTGAGGCTGAGGCTTTAGCTAACAAACAGCTTTGTTGTGAGGTGAAGCTGTGTGTGTGTGTGGGTGAAGAAAACACATTCCTCACGCCGCCCCTCCCCACTGCGATGGGCAGACTGATTGATGACATTCGGTCGGATGATAGTCAACCGAAACAACACTTACGAAAGCAATAAATCGTTCGCACCAATTTGCCGGAAGCTGTTACGAACAATGCGCTATGGGTGAGAAGTTGATTTAGTGGTGATACCATGGCAGTTCAAGTGCGACCTGTTGAGTAAACAGCACACATTTGGGACTACTGACAGCTTCAAGGTGTGGCTTGAGGGAAGCAAGTGTCTTTGTAGCTGGGTGTGGTGGTCCGCATGTTTCTGTTCATATTTGTTGAAGTATTCTTTTTGCCCAGAGGATATTCTGAAGACATCTGGCAGTCATCATGAATAGTTTTCCAACTGCATAGATGTAATCAAGACAATTTAGATCTTATTGAGGATGTAGAAGCATGAAACTACTTCCTCTTTGTAAATTTCATTCTTTATTGGTTGGTTACATTCAATGCATGAGATAACAAAAGGAAGATAACCGGACCAATCAATGTATTAAGGCGGGGCTACATTGTCCGTACTCGCTAGTGTGATTTCGATTTTTACTAGCGCAGCTGGCGGCGGTTGACCGAAGCATTTTTCCAAACAATTTGGAGCCGCTTCAGAGAATATGTTTTTTCCGTATCTTTTACTTAAACTGGACTGAAAAAGCTTTTAATTTGTAGATAATGTGTTGTGCAAGTATTTTAGTCATTTTCGCGTCAAAAAAAACGATGAAAAAGCTACTTAGATTTGAAATCCGGAAGGACCATTTCATCGATTACCAAAAAAAAGCTTCCACCAGCCGCCGCCAGATGCGAAAGTGAAAGTGATCTAAATTACACTAGCGAGTAAGGACCATGTACCCCGGCCTTTACAGTGAAGATTCACTAAGATGAACGTCCTAAGGATCATTTACTGCCTATTTCAGTGAAATTTCTGTACGATGTAGTCTCTTCAAGACGAATTGTTTCTTTAAGATAAACACCTTCATTATACAGCAACACCTTTATGGCGACACGGCTCATTTGGGGCTTGAACCCATGACGGGCATGTTGTTAAGTCGTACGAGTTGATGACTGTACCACGAGACCGGCTAGTGAAGAGACTTCCCTATTGTTTATTTCAGCAAACGCATTGCTTCTTTTCATTGCATTTTCTGTACCTTAAAGAGTACTTATGTCATTCATTTTGAGGAAAGGTTTGATATTTTTACATTAAATTTCTCTTCGTTAGGCTTGAGATCTTTAGTATTGGATTGCTGCTTGATTGCTACACTTTATTTATTTTGTACTATTTTGTTTCAAGTTCTTGAACATAATTTAAATACGAGAGTTTTGTTTAGAGCACTCTCTACAACATCGTACAGCAATACTGTACTGTATCTATCTCCTGCGAACCCTTTTGAATACGACCCATCATGAGCCAAACATTCTGGGAAATGAGTATGAAACTTACAACGGTAATAATTGAGCCAGCTTGTCCCCGGGCGTTTCATTCAATCTCAACTTTATTTCATTCAAAACCATCATCACAGAAAGTTACAGCATCCTTTTCTGTCCCTCCCCCTTTTTCCAGCGAACGAAGGGCGCCTCACGGAAACGGAAGCGCTGGAAGAGCTGAAGCTCCTCTACACCCAGCTCCAGCGGCTGTACGAGCGCATCCCGCAGCGTGGCGCCGCCATCCTGACCGTCGCCAGCCTGATGGAGGCGTGCCGGACCACCTCGCTGCGCCCACCGCCCGCCCTCGGTGCGCCCAGCCCGCTGAAAGCGATCCAGGCCGCCGGTCCACCGGACGGCCTGTCGGTGGCATCGGGCGCGACGGGCATCCCGTCCCCGGCGCCCACCCCAACCACCATCCTGCGGCTGGACAAGAGCACCAACACGAACACGACCGCAACGATCCCGAACGGGTCGGTCACGGCCGCACCGCCCGGAAATGGGTCGATCGTTCCGCTGCCCGCCCAAACGCACATCACCATCACGGACGAGCTGGACGGGCCGGAGGAGGCGGCGCCCGACCCCGCCCGGCCGGACTGTCTCCGTTCGATCGATGGCAGCGACTTCCGGCTCGACCACCAGCAGCTGCAGTGCATGTGCAGCGGCGACGAGGAGCCGGCCCTGTCCCGGTCGATGGAGCTGACCGGCCGGCGCAACAACAGCAACGGTTGCTGCTGCAGCTGCGCCTGCTGCACCTCGACCCGCACCGCACAGCCCCAGCAGCAGCAGCAGCACGGCCGGCGCAACGACAGTGTGATAAACAATTCCACCAGCGCCGGGGTGCTCACCGGTGCGGGCAGTGCGGTTAATTGTAATTGTAAGATAAGTGGAGTGCACGTCAAATCCGGTTCCGCTCCGGGTGTACCGCCTGCAGTGCGGGCGGGCGGCGGCAGGACGCAACGGTCGGGTGTGCCGGGCCGTTGCACAAAGCCAAACAGCACAGCTCGGAGCTGGTGCTCAACTGTCAGTTTGTCGATAGGAGCAGCGGCGAGCACCGGAAGCAGCAGCAGCAACCGAACTCAACACAGCAGCAAATGCACCTTCCCCGCATCACCATCAGCGTGCCTCCAGCACCAGCGTGTGGTGAGTTCAGTACAAAAGCTTTCGAATCTTGTGATAATCTGCTACATCAGCAGCAGCAGCAGCCAGTCCGCCAGCACCAGCGGCACAACCACCCATCGGGCACCGGCCCCCATACCCTTGTAGATAGCCAGGCGACGCAGACACAGGCGGGGGTGGCCGGGACGCTTGCCCAGCTGGCGCCCGCCACCGACGAGGCCACGATCCGGTCGGTGAATCTAGAAAAGTTTAACAAATTGTACGCCAACAACAGCAGTAGGATAGATAGCTTGAAGGAGCACTTTCTGATGCGGAACGCGCTCACGACCGCGCTGCAGCATCTGGAGATTGAAAACCGGTCCAGGGGCCAGGGGGGAAGAGTGAGAGGAAGGGAGTCGGTGGAGCAGGGTGGTGGTGGTGGCGTGACGGAACCACCGGCAAGGGACACAGCAGTACGAACGCAGCACGAATCACAGCAACAATCAAGCACGGTGGCCCCCGGTAACCCGGTCGGCCGGGATGAAGCAATCAATAGTAAATGCAATAGCAGTAGTGATAGCAGTAGCTGTAGTAATAGCAGTAGCAGCAGTGCCGGTGGTAGTAGTAGCACCAAGCGAAACAACCACGCCAGTCGAAGGGGCGAAAGCCAGCGGCACCGGCAACAGTGCCGCCTCGCCGGAAACATCGACCGCCGGTGGGGGACGGTGCGGGTGGCGGGGAGGGCGGCAGTGAGGGTGGGGCGAGTGGCGAGGTGGGCAGCACCAGCACGAGCGGGACGAAGAAGAAAAAGTCGCCCGACAAGCGGCTCGTTATCGATCTGAACGATCGCTCCAAGTACACCGAGGAGGTGTCGGTGTGAGGTACTGCCGTGAGGAGTTGAGGTGGATAGGACAGACACATGCAAAATTTTACGACACAATCGTGTCGGTGTGTGTGTGTGTGTCTGTGTTAGTGGAAAAAAAGCTTCCAATGAGTGGATAAACTGAAGCACGAAACGAGCGAAACAATCAAAGTCCGGCCGTCTGCCCGTACATCGATACACGAGGAGCGTTCGCGATAGTAGACAGCGAACCTGTGGTTATGTTTCTCTTTCGCCGGCTCCACCGGACAAAACTCGATTATTGAGTGGTTTTTTTTAGTCCCTCCTACTCCATCCGTTCTAATCGCATTTTCGCTTCGGTCGGGTTGATTTGGTGTTGCGATCGTTTACGATTAAAGCCGAAGCTGTCGAGCGAGCTGTCAGCATGTTCCGTTTGTGTGTGTGTATGTGTGTATAAGTGTGTGTGTATTTCTTTCTCTCTTTTATATCCTTGCTTAACATCTCTCTTTTCGAGGCTTATATCGTTTATAATGTCCGATAGCCATGCCATTGTGTTTGATATCAATATTGGCGAACGTTTCGTATGGTTTCATCACACGCTAGACGAAGAAAGACGTGATCAAAATCATCCCAATGTTTGTTCGTATTCCTGCTTCTGTTTTCTACCAGTCAAACCTTGCTTGTATGCTTTATTTGCACAGCAACAGCATTTCAACCAAATCATTGCTCTTTCTTTGGTTCATTCCGATCCGTTTCGTCTTGAATTAAAGGCTCCTGCCATTGCTGTGGATAAGCGCACATTAAACATTCATTTCACCCATCAGCGACTGTAACCATCATACGGTGCTCATAATTTGCCCTTACCTCTGCTGGGACCACTCCCGGCCTGCGCCCCATGTGCATAATTAAAACAAACAGTGCACTGTTGTGTCATATTTTCACTCTCCTGGAGAGGGGTGGCGAACTTCTGCGTTGCGTTTGTTGCTTCCATCGGGCAACGCACGCTTATCAGCAGGCACTGATCATTCGGCGGCCCGCTCCCGGTCGTAAAATCAATTTATGAACGGTACCAGCAGCGCAACACGTACAGCACAGCGCCTGCACAAGAGATACTTTTTCGCTCGATTTTATCGCACACCCGTTTGCACATGATTCACATTGAAACCACTGGTGGGGTGGTGGTGCGCCAGTGCGGTGAAAGGTGGAGATGACAGAAAAAAGGCCCCGGCATCCGTATTGGCTTACAATTGTTTCGACATTTGTTTTCACCCCAGCGTTTTCCCCGCCCCAGCACACTGTGTATTACATTATTTCCAATTTCATTTACGTGCGCTCCGTGCGCAGCCGCCGTCCGCCGCACGGAACGTGACCACGGGAAGCGCAACGAAGGGACGGCTGAGATACGACGCCCCTGTTGTCAGTTTTCTTATAATTCCCCAAGGCAGCATGAGGCCTGGGATCGGAAACGTAACAGTGAGCATGACTTGGCTCATTATTTGGAATATTTATGAAATCAAACAATCTTCGCATCGCGCGCAGAAAATCGCTTCTTAATGTGTGCGTTTTCGAGTGCGGGCTGTAATAAAAGCAATGTATTTATTTATTTTTTTCTGCCCATTCAGATTCTTCGTCCCGCACGACTGTGGAGTAATAAAATCGACACTATTCATTCGTTCGTGGATTTGTCTTACGCCCAGCACTGCGATGGAATCACGGGTGGAATATCGTAAAATGTGTCGCAAGCTTTCTTTTTTATTTTCTTTTCTTACTTAAGAAAGATGAAAACAGATACGAGTGGCAACCTACCGCACAAGACACGGTGGCTTCATGTTGTATTAAAAAGCTTTAATGCTTCTACAAAAGCATTGTAGCATAGTCTACTCGCACGAAAGTCAAGCTGTACAAAATAACACACATTTCCTTTTTATTAATCAACGTTTTGCGATACTCTGTGCCATGCCAGCGTTCCGTGGGGGGAAGCTCTTGTGCTCTCCCCCCCCAGGCACTAGACTGTCAGAACATCCGGGCCTGGGTAAGCGAAAATGCTCACACGCTCAACCCCTTGCACTGCTCTGCTTCACCTTCGCAAGGCATGTGCAAGAATGTGTTTGATCTTTGTTTGCCTCTGGTACGGACCATTTGCTTGCGACGATACAAACAGCGATGCTGCTGAAGGTTTACATGATGGGTGAAAGGCAAAAAGTGGTACACATATGCAATAAACAGATCATTGGCGTTTACTCCCACCCAACCGACCGAGCGAGCGAGCGATAAGCATCTCGGAGCGATGAAATTGTGAAACACTTGCTTTTCACCGTATGCTTTTTTTTCCTTTCCCTTACGGTAGCTACTATCGTATTGCAGAGCGATGGTGGCCCCAAATTGCGGTTGGTGAAATTGTATCGATAAGCGCGTTGGAATATGCTGACAAAATTCTGCAAAAAATAACTTTCATCTTATTTTAAAAATATTCACAATTCAATTGGTGCGTGTTTTGGGCTAAGAAGCCAAACTTGCAATATAATTTTTGTGAAATACTAGGCGCCTCCATTATATTTAAACTATTTCCTT
>NW_024428312.1:27500-32558 GCF_017562075.2 Anopheles merus | reverse complement strand
GCGCAGAACACCAGCCGCTATGTACGTTGGGCCCACCGACAAGTGCCAGACGTGCGCCTGTGGACGGGACGGAAACACGGAGAGGTAGACTTCTACCTCTCGCAGGTATTGAGTGGACACGCCATCGTCCACGAGTTCCTCATGTGTTCGGGTTCGCTCCGATCCCCGGACTGTCCCAGGTGCGCAGGGTCGGTCGAGTCGGTGCCCACGTACAGTTCCAGTGTCCCCGCTTCGCGGATGTTCGCGCGGAGTTGCTGCACGGCGTCGACCGAGGACAACCTCGGCAGCCGCCTGTTGGAGAGTGCGGAGGGGTGGGACCGCATCCAGCAAGCGGCTCGGCGGACCCCAGATCCTCTCGTTCTGCAGGAGGACTGGCGGAGGCAGCAGCTTAAACTGGCAGCCGCGAGGCTGCTCAGCCAGTCCTGCATCCAGCCCGCCCGGAGGACATGGCGGAGGCAGAGCGCGGAGACGGCTGTGATGCGAACGCCGACGAGGTGGTGCGCAACCGCAGCGCCCGGCGGATGCGCGCAGCGGCGTCGGCCAGGAGCGGCTCGGCGTGGACGAGGTCGGTCCCGGCTATCTTGGCACGCGCAGCGGCCAATGACGACGCGGCGACGACGTAGCGGAGCAGACAGGGGAGGTCGCGAGGAGGAGGAGGTCAGCCCTCCAGAGCCGCCAATCCCCCGCGCAGCCGCCGGGATTGCCTCCCTCCCCACGCACGATGGAGATGCGGCGACTGCGGCGTAAATTTTATGCAGCTCCATACCGGGAAAGGCGTCGGGCCGGAGTGCTAGGAGCTGTTCCGCAGGGTCGCAACGACGTGGTGGGCGACTACCACCATCTGCAGCGGAAGTGGAGCGGCGTGCATAACCGGCGGCAGAGAGAGAGAGGCCAGCGGCGCGCTGGAGCAACGGCAAGCGGAGGTCGAGGCTCAGCCTCCCCCGCGGGACGAGCTGCGAGCTCCCAGCTTGCCGAACGAAGAAGCAGCCTCACAGATGACGAGCGAGCTGCCGTAACATCGGCGAACGTGTCCGCGCGCTGACGCAGCTCTGTGATGATACGGTGAAACCTGCAAGGATTAGGACAAGGACAAACGGTTACCGGAACATATTTAATGTTAAAAAGCGCGGCAACGAAAACCTTTCACGAAAGGAAAAATAGTGAAAAAAAAAAAAAAGTTTTTTGAATTCAAATAAATAAAGAGAAAGGCCCAAACGGGCGGAATTCCCGGCGGGGGGAAATCGTTCGTAGTGGTAACCCCCGCCGGTAGGAGCGGGGTTCTTTCGGGAAACAATGGTTCTCAATAAAGAACCTTGAAGAATTTAAAAAAAAAAAAAAAAAAAAGAAGTGGAGCTTGCGTGACGTAATTTGACTCAACACGGGAAAACTTACCAGGTCCGAATTATTGATGAGGTAAGACAGATTGATACTCTTCTCAAACTTAAGGGTAGTGGGGCATGGCCGTTCTTAGTTCGGGAATGATTTGTCTGGTTAATTCCGATAACGAACGCGACTCAGTCAAGCTAACTAGAACGCTGTCAGTAGTGTGCCTCCGGGCGCGCACTGACGTTAGGAGTGGCGGGTGTCCTCACGGGTGCCCGTCACTTAGTTTGCCCTGCTTAGCGGGACAACTTGTGTTTAGCAAGATGAGATTGAGCGATAACAGGTCCGTGATGCCCTTAGATGTTCTGGGCTGCACGCGTGCTACAATGTGAGCAGCAGCGTGTTCTCGCCTTATGGCGCCCCCATT
Source organism: Anopheles merus (assembly GCF_017562075.2). Classification (NCBI taxonomy): domain Eukaryota; kingdom Metazoa; phylum Arthropoda; class Insecta; order Diptera; family Culicidae; genus Anopheles; species Anopheles merus. The sequence continues at coordinate 30,808 of NW_024428312.1, read as the reverse complement.
CCGAGAGGAACGGGAAATCACCCAAATGCTCATTTAGTAGGGATTGGGGACTGCAATGGTCCCCATGAACCTGGAATTTCTAGTAAGTGCTAGTCATTAGCTAGCGCTGATTCGTCCCTGCCCTTTGTACACACCGCCCGTCGCTACTACCGATGGATTATTTAGTGAGGTCTCTGGAGGCACACCTTCCGCGATTCTTCGTGAGTTGCAGTTGGCACGGCCGAAGTTGACCGAACTTGATGATTAGAGGAAGTAAAAGTCGTAACAAGGTTTCCGTAGGTGAACCTGCGGAAGGATCATTAACGTGGTTATAATGAGTTATAACGAGGTTGGAGTGTTATGTTGGAGGTCGAGTGCGCTGCTTACCAAACTTTGACGCGCGGTAACTTGCACTCGGCGCTGACATGCACGGCAAAACCTCAGTCTTGATATGTGCGGGGAGTTCCTTAAGGTTCTCTCTCCCGGAGATCGTCACTATCCGGGACGTACATTCATTTGTACCTGCATTTGCGTAAGCTTATGTAGAGAGCATATCAAGACGGGACGTGTTGTTGTTGGTGGTCGAGTGCGTTGCATACCAAACTTTGAACGCGGTAACTTGTACTCGGCGCCTACACGCACTCCCTAACTGGTGCTTGGCCGTTCTTAACTATTGGTCTTGATATGTGCGGGGAGTTCCTTAAGGTTCTTCCTCCGGAGATCGTCATTATCCGGGACGTACATTCATTTGTACCTGCATTAGCGCACGCTTTTGTAGAGAGCATATCAAGACGGGGAAAGGTTATGTTGGAGGTCGAGTGCGCTGCTTACCAAACTTTGAACGCGGTAACTTGCACTCGGCGCCGACATGGACACTTCCCTACTTACGGGTAAGTTGTGAGTTATATCAGTGTTTTATACACGTCTCGCAGAGAGACAGGTGATTGGCCGTTCTTAACTATTTGTCTTGATATGTGCGGGGAGTTCCTTAAGGTTCTTCCTCCCAGAGATCGTCACTATCTGGGACGTACATTAATTTGTACCTACATAGGCACACTTTTGTAGAGAGCATATCAAGACGTGAAGTGTTATGTTGGAGGTCGAGTGCGCTGCTTACCAAACTTTGAACGCGGTAACTTGTACTCGGCACCGACATGGACACTTCCAAACCCAAGGAATGAGTTGTGAGTTTTACTAAGAGAAACAGGTATTGGCCGTTCTACCTATAATTCTTGATATGTGCGGGGAGTTCCTTAAGGTTCTTCCTCCCAGAGATCGTCACTATCTGGGACGTACATTAATTTGTACCTGCATTAGCGCACGCTTTTGTAGAGAGCATATCAAGACGTGAAGTGTTATGTTGGAGGTCGAGTGCGCTGCTTACCAAACTTTGAACGCGGTAACTTGTACTCGGCACCGACATGGACACTTCAAAACCAAGGAATGAGTTGTGAGTTTTACTAAGAGAAACAGGTAATTGGCAGCGTTACCTATAATTCTTGATATGTGCGGGGAGTTCCTTAAGGTTCTTCCTCCCAGAGATCGTCACTATCTGGGACGTACATTAATTTGTACCTACATAGGCACACGCTTTTGTAGAGAGCATATCAAGACGTGAAGTGTTATGTTGGAGGTCGAGTGCGCTGCTTACCAAACTTTGAACGCGGTAACTTGTACTCGGCACCGACATGGACACTTCCAAACCCAAGGAATGAGTTGTGAGTTTTACTAAGAGAAACAGGTAATTGGCCGTTACCTATAAGTCTTGATATGTGCGGGGAGTTCCTTAAGGTTCTTCCTCCCAGAGATCGTCACTATCTGGGACGTACATTAATTTGTACCTACATAGGCACACGCTTTTGTAGAGAGCATATCAAGACGTGAAGTGTTATGTTGGAGGTCGAGTGCGCTGCTTACCAAACTTTGAACGCGGTAACTTGTACTCGGCACCGACATGGACACTTCCAAACCCAAGGAATGAGTTGTGAGTTTTACTAAGAGAAACAGGTAATTGGCAGCGTTACCTATAATCTTGATATGTGCGGGGAGTTCCTTAAGGTTCTTCCTCCCAGAGATCGTCACTATCTGGGACGTACATTAATTTGTACCTACATAGCCACGCTTTTGTAGAGAGCATATCAAGACGTGAAGTGTTATGTTGGAGGTCGAGTGCGCTGCTTACCAAACTTTGAACGCGGTAACTTGTACTCGGCACCGACATGGACACTTCCAAACCCAAGGAATGAGTTGTGAGTTTTACTAAGAGAAACAGGTAATTGGCAGCGTTACCTATAATTCTTGATATGTGCGGGGAGTTCCTTAAGGTTCTTCCTCCCAGAGATCGTCACTATCTGGGACGTACATTAATTTGTACCTACATAGCACACGCTTTTGTAGAGAGCATATCAAGACGTGAAGGGTTATGTTGGAGGTTGAGTGCGCTGCTTACCAAACTTTGAACGCGGTAACTTGTACTCGGCACCGACATGGACACTTCCAAACCCAAGGAATGAGTTGTGAGTTTTACTAAGAGAAACAGGTAATTGGCCAGCGTTACCTATAATTCTTGATATGTGCGGGGAGTTCCTTAAGGTTCTTCCTCCCAGAGATCGTCACTATCTGGGACGTACATTAATTTGTACCTACATAGCACACGCTTTTGTAGAGAGCATATCAAGACGTGAAGGTTATGTTGGAGGTCGAGTGCGCTGCTTACCAAACTTTGAACGCGGTAACTTGTACTCGGCACCGACATGGACACTTCCAAACCCAAGGAATGAGTTGTGAGTTTTACTAAGAGAAACAGGTAATTGGCAGCGTTTACCTATAATTCTTGATATGTGCGGGGAGTTCCTTAAGGTTCTTCCTCCCAGAGATCGTCACTATCTGGGACGTACATTAATTTGTACCTACATAGGCGCACGCTTTTGTAGAGAGCATATCAAGACGTGAAGGGTTATGTTGGAGGTTGAGTGCGCTGCTTACCAAACTTTGAACGCGGTAACTTGTACTCGGCACCGACATGGACACTTCCAAACCCAAGGAATGAGTTGTGAGTTTTACTAAGAGAAACAGGTAATTGGCAGCGTTACCTATAATTCTTGATATGTGCGGGGAGTTCCTTAAGGTTCTTCCTCCCAGAGATCGTCACTATCTGGGACGTACATTAATTTGTACCTACATAGGCACACGCTTTTGTAGAGAGCATATCAAGACGTGAAGTGTTATGTTGGAGGTCGAGTGCGCTGCTTACCAAACTTTGAACGCGGTAACTTGTACTCGGCACCGACATGGACACTTCCAAACCCAAGGAATGAGTTGTGAGTTTT
>NW_024428312.1:0-20000 GCF_017562075.2 Anopheles merus | reverse complement strand
ACTTAGTCGACGTGTCATGTGCTTGGATGATTGGCGTACGGGTCATGTATGGTGTACTTCCTTCGGTTGAAGGGATGTACTAGTACATACTTGTATTAATTGTTTATTTCACGATCTGGTCTTTTGATTGGATCGTGAAAAAACGCTAAGTCCAAGAATCCTGAACTCGAGAGGAAAGCGCTGATGGCAACCTTTTTGACAGGACGTCCCTAGAAAACGGCTTTTTCCTTTTCGGCATTAAGTGGCATGTTTAACGTGGCTAGAACATCAATTATCCTGCAAATGGCACTCAAGCTTGGCAAAAGTCTCGAAACACTCCTATCTTGACGCACCTGCAACCGCAACACGATGCAAAACAAATTGCACGAGCTACTGATACTTGTACCATGCACGGTACACGGTTCCGAAAATTACGCCTGAAAGTATGCAATTTGGTGCTACCCTAGGGAACTTGTATGGGGAAGCCTACCTACGCGTGTCGCACGTTGCAAGTTGCATGGTCGTCGATCAGAGGCATGCAAAAGCACCTATCTAGGGGAATTACTCTACGTTCTAGTAGCTAGTGCGATTTTCCGGTCCAGCACGGCAGTACGCCTGCATGCATACAATCCATGTACCAACCATGTACCTAGGCGTTGGTCAGTAGCTTTTGGCGCCACATGGAGGAAGTATTCGAGTTCAGATTTCTGGGACTTAGCGTATTTTTCAAAACTATTAATTAAATTAAACTATAAATGGGTCTCAAGCTAGGCGTTGCTCAGTAGCTTTTGGCGCCACATGGAGGAAGTATTCGAGTTCAGATTTCTGGGACTTAGCGTATTTTTCAAAACTATTAATGGAAATTAAACTATAAATGGGTCTCAAGCTAGGCGTTGGTCAGTAGCTTTTGGCGCAACATGGAGGAAGTATTCGAGTTCAGATTTCTGGGACTTAGCGTATTTTTCAAAACTATTAATGGAAATTAAACTATAAATGGGTCTCAAGCTAGGCGTTGGTCAGTAGCTTTTGGCGCAACATGGAGGAAGTATTCGAGTTCAGATTTCTGGGACTTAGCGTATTTTTCAAAACTATTAATGGAAATTAAACTATAAATGGGTCACAAGCTAGGCGTTGGTCAGTAGCTTTTGGCGCAACATGGAGGAAGTATTCGAGTTCAGATTTCTGGGACTTAGCGTATTTTTCAATCATATTAAACCGAATCAAACATAAAAATGATGAAACCTACACGACGTTCCTAGGTTATGGACGAAAAGTGACGATTTAGTGCCGGTCAGGATAGCCGTGCACCAAAATTGTGTACCGATCAGGGAAAGTACAACACGGAGGGCGCAGCCCGAGCGTACGCGTTCATGGATGTCCATGTTGGTACAAGTTGCCGGTCAGGATAGCCGTGCACCAAAATTGTGTACCGATCAGGGAAAGTACAACACGGAGGGCGCAGCCCGAGCGTACGCGTTCATGGATGTCCATGTTGGTACAAGTTGCCGGTCAGGATAGCCGTGCACCAAAATTGTGTACCGATCAGGGAAAGTACAACACGGAGGGCGCAGCCCGAGCGTACGCGTTCATGGATGTCCATGTTGGTACAAGTTGCCGGTCAGGATAGCCGTGCACCAAAATTGTGTACCGATCAGGGAAAGTACAACACGGAGGGCGCAGCCCGAGCGTACGCGTTCATGGATGTCCATGTTGGTACAAGTTGCCGGTCAGGATAGCCGTGCACCAAAATTGTGTACCGATCAGGGAAAGTACACTACGTTCCTATGACTTGGGTGAAAAGTGTTGATAAAGTGCCGGATAGGATAGACGGTGGCTTATCGTACACATCACAAACAAAAACCCCTTAGTGAGCAGTAGCAAGTGTCGATGGAACAAAGCGAAGGCAATACAAACTGATCAAGTACAATAAAGAACGCTACGTACTAGGACTTCTGTCCAAGAATGGTGTCCGCGACGGGAGGGCAATGGTCGAGCAAGCAGGTTTCCCTAGTAAACCTTGTATGGTAAACATACCCAAGCGTGTCCGTATGCACGCAACGATAGTCACGAACGGGCACATACCTAGGGAAAGTACTCTACGTACTAGGACTTCTGTCCAAGAATGGTGTCCGCGACGGGAGGGCAATGGTCGAGCAAGCAGGTTTCCCTAGTAAACCTTGTATGGTAAACATACCCAAGCGTGTCCGTATGCACGCAACGATAGTCACGAACGGGCACATACCTAGGGAAAGTACTCTACGTACTAGGACTTCTGTCCAAGAATGGTGTCCGCGACGGGAGGGCAATGGTCGAGCAAGCAGGTTTCCCTAGTAAACCTTGTATGGTAAACATACCCAAGCGTGTCCGTATGCACGCAACGATAGTCACGAACGGGCACATACCTAGGGAAAGTACTCTACGTACTAGGACTTCTGTCCAAGAATGGTGTCCGCGACGGGAGGGCAATGGTCGAGCAAGCAGGTTTCCCTAGTAAACCTTGTATGGTAAACATACCCAAGCGTGTCCGTATGCACGCAACGATAGTCACGAACGGGCACATACCTAGGGAAAGTACTCTACGTACTAGGACTTCTGTCCAAGAATGGTGTCCGCGACGGGAGGGCAATGGTCGAGCAAGCAGGTTTCCCTAGTAAACCTTGTATGGTAAACATACCCAAGCGTGTCCGTATGCACGCAACGATAGTCACGAACGGGCACATACCTAGGGAAAGTACTCTACGTACTAGGACTTCTGTCCAAGAATGGTGTCCGCGACGGGAGGGCAATGGTCGAGCAAGCAGGTTTCCCTAGTAAACCTTGTATGGTAAACATACCCAAGCGTGTCCGTATGCACGCAACGATAGTCACGAACGGGCACATACCTAGGGAAAGTACTCTACGTACTAGGACTTCTGTCCAAGAATGGTGTCCGCGACGGGAGGGCAATGGTCGAGCAAGCAGGTTTCCCTAGTAAACCTTGTATGGTAAACATACCCAAGCGTGTCCGTATGCACGCAACGATAGTCACGAACGGGCACATACCTAGGGAAAGTACTCTACGTACTAGGACTTCTGTCCAAGAATGGTGTCCGCGACGGTCGGGGAAGCAGGTTACTTATCATGTCAAACAAGTTAAATAGCTACCTTAGAGAACGAAAGTTACTGTGGATGGAACAAAACGTGTGCCTAGAATTCCTTCCTGGTTTCCCTAGTAAACCTTGTATGGTAAACATACCCAAGCGTGTCCGTATGCACGCAACGATAGTCACGAACGGGCACATACCTAGGGAAAGTACTCTACGTACTAGGACTTCTGTCCAAGAATGGTGTCCGCGACGGGAGGGCAATGGTCGAGCAAGCAGGTTTCCCTAGTAAACCTTGTATGGTAAACATACCCAAGCGTGTCCGTATGCACGCAACGATAGTCACGAACGGGCACATACCTAGGGAAAGTACTCTACGTACTAGGACTTCTGTCCAAGAATGGTGTCCGCGACGGGAGGGCAATGGTCGAGCAAGCAGGTTTCCCTAGTAAACCTTGTATGGTAAACATACCCAAGCGTGTCCGTATGCACGCAACGATAGTCACGAACGGGCACATACCTAGGGAAAGTACTCTACGTACTAGGACTTCTGTCCAAGAATGGTGTCCGCGACGGGAGGGCAATGGTCGAGCAAGCAGGTTTCCCTAGTAAACCTTGTATGGTAAACATACCCAAGCGTGTCCGTATGCACGCAACGATAGTCACGAACGGGCACATACCTAGGGAAAGTACTCTACGTACTAGGACTTCTGTCCAAGAATGGTGTCCGCGACGGGAGGGCAATGGTCGAGCAAGCAGGTTTCCCTAGTAAACCTTGTATGGTAAACATACCCAAGCGTGTCCGTATGCACGCAACGATAGTCACGAACGGGCACATACCTAGGGAAAGTACTCTACGTACTAGGACTTCTGTCCAAGAATGGTGTCCGCGACGGGAGGGCAATGGTCGAGCAAGCAGGTTTCCCTAGTAAACCTTGTATGGTAAACATACCCCAAGCGTGTCCGTATGCACGCAACGATAGTCACGAACGGGCACATACCTAGGGAAAGTACTCTACGTACTAGGACTTCTGTCCAAGAATGGTGTCCGCGACGGGAGGGCAATGGTCGAGCAAGCAGGTTTCCCTAGTAACCTTGTATGGTAAACATACCCAAGCGTGTCCGTATGCACGCAACGATAGTCACGAACGGGCACATACCTAGGGAAAGTACTCTACGTACTAGGACTTCTGTCCAAGAATGGTGTCCGCGACGGTCGGGGAAGCAGGTTACTTATCATGGCAACAAGTTAAATTGCTACCTTAAGAGAACGAAAGTTACTGTGCATGAACAAAACTTGTGCCTAGAATCCTTCCTGGTTTCCCTAGTAAACCTTGTATGGTAAACATACCCAAGCGTGTCCGTATGCACGCAACGATAGTCACGAACGGGCACATACCTAGGGAAAGTACTCTACGTACTAGGACTTCTGTCCAAGAATGGTGTCCGCGACGGGAGGGCAATGGTCGAGCAAGCAGGTTTCCCTAGTAAACCTTGTATGGTAAACATACCCAAGCGTGTCCGTATGCACGCAACGATAGTCACGAACGGGCACATACCTAGGGAAAGTACTCTACGTACTAGGACTTCTGTCCAAGAATGGTGTCCGCGACGGGAGGGCAATGGTCGAGCAAGCAGGTTTCCCTAGTAAACCTTGTATGGTAAACATACCCAAGCGTGTCCGTATGCACGCAACGATAGTCACGAACGGGCACATACCTAGGGAAAGTACTCTACGTACTAGGACTTCTGTCCAAGAATGGTGTCCGCGACGGGAGGCAATGGTCGAGCAAGCAGGTTTCCCTAGTAAACCTTGTATGGTAAACATACCCAAGCGTGTCCGTATGCACGCAACGATAGTCACGAACGGGCACATACCTAGGGAAAGTACTCTACGTACTAGGACTTCTGTCCAAGAATGGTGTCCGCGACGGGAGGGCAATGGTCGAGCAAGCAGGTTTCCCTAGTAAACCTGTATGGTAAACATACCCAAGCGTGTCCGTATGCACGCAACGATAGTCACGAACGGGCACATACCTAGGGAAAGTACTCTACGTACTAGGACTTCTGTCCAAGAATGGTGTCCGCGACGGGAGGGCAATGGTCGAGCAAGCAGGTTTCCCTAGTAAACCTTGTATGGTAAACATACCCAAGCGTGTCCGTATGCACGCAACGATAGTCACGAACGGGCACATACCTAGGGAAAGTACTCTACGTACTAGGACTTCTGTCCAAGAATGGTGTCCGCGACGGTCGGGGAAGCAGGTTGCTTATCATGCAAACAAGTTAAATTGCTACCTTAAGAGAACGAAAGTTACTGTGCATGGAACAAAACGTGTGCCTAGAATTCCTTCCTGGTTTCCCTAGTAAACCTTGTATGGTAAACATACCCAAGCGTGTCCGTATGCACGCAACGATAGTCACGAACGGGCACATACCTAGGGAAAGTACTCTACGTACTAGGACTTCTGTCCAAGAATGGTGTCCGCGACGGGAGGGCAATGGTCGAGCAAGCAGGTTTCCCTAGTAAACCTTGTATGGTAAACATACCCAAGCGTGTCCGTATGCACGCAACGATAGTCACGAACGGGCACATACCTAGGGAAAGTACTCTACGTACTAGGACTTCTGTCCAAGAATGGTGTCCGCGACGGGAGGGCAATGGTCGAGCAAGCAGGTTTCCCTAGTAAACCTTGTATGGTAAACATACCCAAGCGTGTCCGTATGCACGCAACGATAGTCACGAACGGGCACATACCTAGGGAAAGTACTCTACGTACTAGGACTTCTGTCCAAGAATGGTGTCCGCGACGGGAGGGCAATGGTCGAGCAAGCAGGTTTCCCTAGTAAACCTTGTATGGTAAACATACCCAAGCGTGTCCGTATGCACGCAACGATAGTCACGAACGGGCACATACTAGGGAAAGTACTCTACGTACTAGGACTTCTGTCCAAGAATGGTGTCCGCGACGGGAGGGCAATGGTCGAGCAAGCAGGTTTCCCTAGTAAACCTTGTATGGTAAACATACCCAAGCGTGTCCGTATGCACGCAACGATAGTCACGAACGGGCACATACCTAGGGAAAGTACTCTACGTACTAGGACTTCTGTCCAAGAATGGTGTCCGCGACGGTCGGGGAAGCAGGTTGCATCATGGCAAACAGTTAAATTGCTACGAGAACAAGTTACTGGTGCATGGAACAAAACGTGTGCCTAGAATTCCTTCCGGTTTCCTAGTAAACCTTGTATGGTAAACATACCCAAGCGTGTCCGTATGCACGCAACGATAGTCACGAACGGGCACATACCTAGGGAAAGTACTCTACGTACTAGGACTTCTGTCCAAGAATGGTGTCCGCGACGGGAGGGCAATGGTCGAGCAAGCAGGTTTCCCTAGTAAACCTTGTATGGTAAACATACCCAAGCGTGTCCGTATGCACGCAACGATAGTCACGAACGGGCACATACCTAGGGAAAGTACTCTACGTACTAGGACTTCTGTCCAAGAATGGTGTCGCGACGGGAGGGCAATGGTCGAGCAAGCAGGTTTCCCTAGTAAACCTTGTATGGTAAACATACCCAAGCGTGTCCGTATGCACGCAACGATAGTCACGAACGGGCACATACCTAGGGAAAGTACTCTACGTACTAGGACTTCTGTCCAAGAATGGTGTCCGCGACGGTCGGGGAATTGTGTGTTTGACTCAATTACCAAATCCTAGGAACATACATGTAGTGTATACAAACATTAACATTAACGCGTACGTTTGGGCTGCGCACTCCAAATGGTACACAAATAAGGGTGATTTATGATCAGACGGACAAAAACAAGGTGGAGAAGACAGTTTCGGCACGATGTGCACAGAGCTCATTTCGTCGTCCCGGGCGAATGGAAAAACACAAAAATCGCGAGTTTCGCCCTCGGGCTACCGCCCTCGGGCGTATCTTTCTAGGCTTCTGTCTATAAAAGGGCAGGCCAAAAGGTGACCGGTTGAGATAAGCATTTTAAGCATACAAGCACTTTATTGCAACTTTTGACACAAAAACTAGGTACGTACATGTAGATTGTACCAACATGGACATCCATGAACGCGTACGCTCGGGCTGCGCCCTCCGTGTTGTACTTTCCCTGATCGGTACACAATTTTGGTGCATGTGTACCAACATGGACATCCATGAACGCGTACGCTCGGGCTGCGCCCTCCGTGTTGTACTTTCCCTGATCGGTACACAATTTTGGTGCACGGCTATCCTGACCGGCAACTTGTACCAACATGGACATCCATGAACGCGTACGTAGTGTACTTTCCCTGATCGGTACACAATTTTGGTGCATGTGTACCAACATGGACATCCATGAACGCGTACGCTCGGGCTGCGCCCTCCGTGTTGTACTTTCCCTGATCGGTACACAATTTTGGTGCATGTGTACCAACATGGACATCCATGAACGCGTACGCTCGGGCTGCGCCCTCCGTGTTGTACTTTCCTGATCGGTACACATTTTGGTGCACGGCTATCCTGACCGGCAACTTGTACCAACATGGACATCCATGAACGCGTACGTAGTGTACTTTCCCTGATCGGTACACAATTTTGGTGCATGTGTACCAACATGGACATCCATGAACGCGTACGCTCGGGCTGCGCCCTCCGTGTTGTACTTTCCCTGATCGGTACACAATTTTGGTGCACGGCTATCCTGACCGGCAACTTGTACCAACATGGACATCCATGAACGCGTACGTAGTGTACTTTCCCTGATCGGTACACAATTTTGGTGCACGGCTTAGGAAATGGGCTTAAAATGTTATCACTCAATCCATTTAATCTTGTTATAGTCGATACTTACCGTGCCGACCAAGTAGGACACGATACAAGGCAATGTTGTTTGAGTAATAATATATCCGCCATATTTCAGTACAAAATTGCTCGGTCAGACCTACGGCGGGCCATAACTCGAATACTAAACGTCGCAGACATGGGTCGTAGAACAATTTTAAGCTCGTCTAATCATTCTCTATCCGATTCTGGATAGTGGTTTTTTGACCACTTTCATCATTTTGTGACACCCCGAACCTAGGGACAGCTCCCTAGCTTTTTGCAAAAAAGTGCACCGAACGGGCCGGAGAGCTCGAGTAGTCAAAAAAATTTTTTTCGCTAAAAACCCTCAAAACGTGTCAGAAACACACCCTAGATGATGAAAAGTGCAACCAGAAAGTCAACCGACAACATGCCCGGGGGTACCAATTTGCTCTACGCGTCCCTAGGTAGGGTACTTTTTCATACAAACATCAATGTGCACGGTGCACAAAGTGCGCGGAACAAAAATTGCTCGGTCAGACCTACGGCGGGCCATAACTCGAATACTAAACGTCGCAGACATGGGTCGTAGAACAATTTTAAGCTCGTCTAATCATTCTCTATCCGATTCTGGATAGTGGTTTTTTGACCACTTTTCATCATTTTGTGACACCCCGAACCTAGGGACAGCTCCCTAGCTTTTTGCAAAAAAGTGCACCGAACGGGCCGGAGAGCTCGAGTAGTCAAAAAATTTTTTTCGCTAAAAACCCTCAAACGTGTCAGAAACACACCCTAGATGATGAAAAGTGCAACCAGAAAGTCAACCGACAACATGCCCGGGGGTACCAATTTGCTCTACGCGTCCCTAGGTAGGGTACTTTTTCATACAAACATCAATGTGCACGGTGCACAAAGTGCGCGGAACAAAAATTGCTCGGTCAGACCTACGGCGGGCCATAACTCGAATACTAAACGTCGCAGACATGGGTCGTAGAACAATTTTAAGCTCGTCTAATCATTCTCTATCCGATTCTGGATAGTGGTTTTTTGACCACTTTTCATCATTTTGTGACACCCCGAACCTAGGGACAGCTCCCTAGCTTTTTGCAAAAAAGTGCACCGAACGGGCCGGAGAGCTCGAGTAGTCAAAAAATTTTTTTTCGCTAAAAACCCTCAAAACGTGTCAGAAAACACCCTAGATGATGAAAAGTGCAACCAGAAAGTCAACCGACAACATGCCGGGGGTACCAATTTGCTCTACGCGTCCCTAGGTAGGGTACTTTTTCATACAAACATCAAAGTGCGCTTAGCAAAAGTTCTCCGTCAGACCTACGGCGGGCCATAACTCGAAAACTAAACGTCGCAGACATGGGTCGTAGAACAATTTTAAGTTCGTCTAATGATTCTACATCCGATCTGGATAGTGGTTTTTTGACCACTTTTCAAAATTTTGTGACACCCCAAACCTAGGGCAGCTCCCTAGCTTTTGTCAAAAAATGGTCACCGAACGGGCCGGAGAGCTCGAGTAGTCAAAAAATTTTTTTTCGCCAAAATCACTGAAAACGTGTAGAAAACGCATTTTAGATGATGAAAAGTGAAACCAGAACGTCAAACAACAACTTTTTTGGGGGTACCCTTTTTACTCTACGGCCCCTAGGTAAGGCGCGCCATTAGCGCTTTCCTCTCGAGTTCCCAACTTTTGCCCTCCTGGGAACATGATCATTTGTTCATTGCCTACTATAGGGAGGGTACCTTGCTCCGAGGTCAAAAATGAAAATTTCACCAAATCGTAGTTTTTACCTCTATTTTGTCGTAGGAGCATGGTTTGAGGTGTCGGTGGGTCATTTCGGCCCCCATTTGGGTCATACGTCCCCTCCCCGATTTAGTTCGTCGTATGACCATAGTCCGAACTTATGAAGTAAAAGTGGTGTCTGGTGGTGTCTGCCGATGATCTTAACCTATGATTTCGAGTTGATATGCGTATATTAGAGTAAAATTAGGCCTTGTAGTACACGGCTTATGCCCGGACTAGGTGTCCCGGGGACAAAATCTCGAAAATTACAGACACCCCAGCATCGCTTAAGGTGGTCAGTAGCAAATATATTTTTGGGTCTTCGGACCCATGAAGAGACAGTAGCTGGCTAGTTTGCTGTACTCTTACGCTGAGAACTGGCAGCGTAGAGGGTCTACGGACCCTGAAAGGACCTACCCAACCTTTCAAAAAGCTCCCTGGAGCGGTACATCACGGGTCTACGGACCCTAAGACTTCGTCGTGATGGTTTCAAGCATAAAAGTCGTAACAGTTTAAGAGGTTTTCGTAAGCGTATATTAAATGCATGCTTGAAACTAAGCTTCGTTGTCTTTAAACACTGCAAGACCAATCGAACTTTTTAGGGAAACTCGAAGGATTCACGCTAAGCTCGATGAGCTATTAAGGGTAGTGGTGCATGGTTTGTCGGCGTTCCTTGGATCTAATCCATTGAACAAATGTGTCTGGGGTCATGGTGCAGGTAAAATAGCGTGATGAAACCGGGTTTCCCTTACCAAATGTGGCATAACTTCCCTGAGAGCGAAGCTCAGACCCACGTAGGGGAGAGCAAAGTGGAACTTAAATGTTCTATGCAGCAAATGTTCGCCATGCGGATAAACAAGTTGGAATAGCTCAATGTAGTGTAATGCAAACACGAATCGCAATTAACGATAAGGGGACCCAGAAGCAATTCTGCGGAACCCTCGGGGGAGGTGTGAGTTGATATAATTAGAGGTGATAGTCCAAGTTGTTCGAGCTCCGGCTCGGCAGCCGATACGAGGTTCCTGTTGAGCTTGTACATCGCGCAGAGGCGCCGTTCGGTTCTAGCAATGATTCCCGCCACCATGTTTCATGCGTGCAGAGGTCCGTTAGAGCTCGAGCAATGTGTCCCGCCGTGATTACGAAAAAGTTTAACAGTTGACTAAGTTGGGGGTGTGTTCAAGTAATCGCGCAGAGATGCCGATCGGTTTCTAGCAATGTTTCCCGTCACAAGGTGGTATTGGCACCTGTGCAGAGTGACCGTTAGCAATGTCTCCCGTATCACGGTGGTGTTCTACCACTAGTGCAGAGTGACCGCTAGCAATGTCTCCCGTCACAAGGTGGTAGCCCAGTAGTGCAGAGAAGCCGCTAGCAAGTCTCCCGTCACAGAGTAAGCAGGTCCGCGAAGTGCAGAGTAGCCGTTAGCAATGTCTCCCGTATCACGGTGGTATCATTCCACTAGTGCAGAGTGACCGCTAGCAATGCTTCCCGACACACGGCGGTAGCTTACGCAGTGCAGAGAGACTCAGGAGCAAAGTCTTCCGACACACGGTGGTAACTCGACGAGGTGCAGAGTAACCGTTAGCAATGTCTCCCGTATCACGGTGGGTTCTTCCACTAGTGCAGAGTGACCGCTAGCAATGTTTCCCGACACATCGAAGGAGTAGATCCACGAAGTGCAGAAAGATCGCTGAACCAATCAATGCATCCCGTCGTGGAGAGCTTACACCCGTAGGACAAAACAGTGGGGTGTATCCAAGTGAAACATTAGTATACATGAGAGTGCAGAGTACCGATTGGACTATAGTGGTCAAAACGCAGCCGGGTAATTCAACTCTGTAGCCGTACAAAGGTATCCGCCTGTTAGAAGGACACCGTACGGTTTACAGTTTTAACAAAAATGCAGCCGCGGTAATTTCAACCCAACCCACTATAGCCATTCAATGTATCCGTCATAATCATGTATACCGATCGGAGTAGCCACAGACAATGTTCGTCTAGTGTTGTTTGGGGTGATGCGCGCAGAGATGCCGTTCGGTTTAAAGCAATGTTTCCCGTCACGAGGTGGTATGGCACCTGTGCAGAGTGACCGTTAGCAATGTCTCCCGTATCACGGTGGAGTTCTTCCACTAGTGCAGAGTGACCGCTAGCAATGTCTCCCGTCACAAGGTGGTAGCCCAGCAGTGCAGAGAAGCCGCTGTAGCAAAGTCTCCCGTATCACGGTGGAGTTCTTCCACTAGTGCAGAGAGATCGCTGAACCGTGCAATGTGTCCCGTCGTGCGCACACCGTTCGACCAGATGTAACAAGTTGGGGTGCAAGTTGCAAGTTCACGCGCAGAGATGCCGTTCGGTTTAAAGCAATGTTTCCCGTCACGAGGTGGTATTGGCACCTGTGCAGAGTGACCGTTAGCAATGTCTCCCGTATCACGGTGGAGTTCTTCCACTAGTGCAGAGTGACCGCTAGCAATGTCTCCCGTCACATTGGTGGTAGCCCAGCAGTGCAGAGAAGCCGCTTTCAGCATGTTTCCCGTCACGAGGTGGTATTGGCACCTGTGCAGAGTGACCGTTAGCAATGTCTCCCCGTATCACGGTGGAGTTCTTCCACTAGTGCAGAGTGACCGCTAGCTCATGTCTCCCGTCACATTGGTGGTAGCCCAGCAGTGCAGAGAAGCCGCTGTAGCAAGTCTCCCGTATCACGGTGGTATCATTCCACTAGTGCAGAGATCGCTGAACCGTTCAATGTGTCCCGTCGTGGTGTGCTTGTAGCGAGCACGTAGGATACACCTTGCTTTGTTGGTTTGGGATAGGAGTGGTCGCGCAACTGCCACGCCGCCAGTTCGGATTGAAGGTCAACTTTAGCCGTTCAATGCATCAGTCGGTGGGTGTTCAGATGGCATCACAACTTCCCCTAGGTGCTCAAGTTGGTTTGGGTTGCTAAACATATACACATGCGCAGAGTATCGTACGAACTAGCAAGTCTCCCGTCACGGTGGTAAAGTAATGAGTACCATGCAGTGCAGAGAGATCGTTAGTGCGTGCATGTACCAGTCGATGTTGTGTTCGCGCATGCGCAGAGTATCGTACGAACTAGCAAAGTCTCCTCCCGTCACGGTGGTTGAGAGTCCCATGCAGTGCAGAGAGATCGTTAGTGCGTGCATGTACCAGTCGATGTGCAACGTACGGGCATGCGCAGAGTATCGTACAAGCTAGCAAAGTCTCCCGTCACGGTGGTTGTGAGTGACATGCAGTGCAGAGAGATCGTTAGTGAGTGCAATGTACCAGTCGATGTCGTACCAGCATACACCCCCGCTTAGAGGCCCGTTGCTCAAAGAGGTCAAGCAAGAGTGCGCAGAGTGCCGTACCGGCCTAGCAATGTCTCCAGACAGACGTTGGGGGACACCCCCGACGCAGTGCAGAGAGATCCGCTAGCCGTGTGCAATGCATCCGACGTTGCCTGCTTGTGCCTTAGCGAGTGGCGCCAACGACGCTCCGGCGTCAGAGAACAAATCTCGGTGGTCACGGGGGACTTGCGCCTCGCGTGATCAAGAGTGTAGTTCGTGTTCAAGCAATTGACTCGAATTCTGGTTGATCCTACCAGTGATATACGCTCGTCTCAAAGGTTAAGCCATGCATGTCTAAGTACAAGCTTCCTAGAAAGTGAAACCGCATAAGGCTCAGTATAACAGCTATAATTTACAAGATCCTCATCCAAACAGTTACTTGGATAACTGTGGAAAAGCCAGAGCTAATACATGCATTATGCCGGGACTGTTGGCCTCCGGTCGGCGGAACTGGTGCACTTATTAGTTAAACCAATCGCCTCCGGGCGCTTTGAGTTGAAATCTGGATAAGGATGCCGATCGTACGGTCGCTTGCGACTGACGACAGATCTTTCAAATGTCTGCCCTATCAACTATTGATGTATGTAGAGGACTACCATGGTTGCGACGGGTAACGGGGAATCAGGGTTCGATTCCGGAGAGGGAGCCTGAGAAATGGCTACCACATCCAAGGAAGGCAGCAGGCGCGTAAATTACCCAATCCCGGCACGGGAGGTAGTGACGAGAAATAACAATATGGACCTCTCTAACGATGGTCCATAATTGGAATGAGTTGAGCATAAATCCTTTTGCAAGGATCAAGTGGGGGCAAGTCTGGTGCCAGCAGCCGCGGTAATTCCAGCTCCACTAGCGTATATTAAGTTGTTGCGGTTAAAACGTTCGAAGTTGATACCCCGTCCAGACTCGCGTCCGTCGCGGGCGCCCGGCCTCTCGGTGGACCGTCCGTGTACGCGCTTCGCGGCTGCGACTCACAATGGTGTACCTGGGCGTTCTACTCCGTGACGGTCAGAACTTGTCGCCGCGACCTCGTCGGTCAAGGTCTTGTTCGACCCAGCTTCATGGTGCCCGGGAACTCTCGTTTACCTTGAACAAATTAGAGTGCTCAAAGCAGGCTAGTTCAAAGCGTCCGGTCTCCGGGGCCGCGTTGGCCGAGAATATTTTGCATGGAATAATGGAACATGACCTCGGTCTGAGTGTTTTCGTTGGTTTGTAATAGACCAAGAGGTAATGATTAACAGAAGTAGTCGGGGGCATTGGTATTACGGCGCGAGAGGTGAAATTCGTAGACCGTCGTAGGACCCACAGAAGCGAAAGCGTTTGCCAAGGATGCTTTCATTAATCAGAGAACGAAAGTTAGAGGATCGAAGGCGATTAGATACCGCCCTAGTTCTAACCGTAAACGATGCCAATTAGCAATTGGAGACGCTACCTACCTTCGGTGCTCTCAGTAGCTTCCGGGAAACCAAAATCGGGTTCCGGGGAAGTATGGTTTCAAAGTTGAAACTTAAAGGAATTGACGGAAGGGCACCACAAGAAGTGGAGCTTGCGGCTTAATTTGACTCACACGGAAAACTTACCAGGTCCGAACTTATTGAGGTAAGACAGATTGATAGCTCTTTCTCAAACTTAAGGGTAGTGGTGCATGGCCGTTCTTAGTTCGTGGAATGATTTGTCTGGTTAATTCCGATAACGAACGCGACTCAGTCAAGCTAACTAGAACGCTGTCAGTAGTGTGCCTCCGGGCGCACCTGACGTTAGGAGTGGCGGGTGTCCTCACGGGTGCCCGTCACTTAGTTTGCCCTGCTTAGCGGGACAACTTGTGTTTAGCAAGATGAGATTGAGCGATAACAGGTCCGTGATGCCCTTAGATGTTCTGGGCTGCACGCGTGCTACAATGTGAGCAGCAGCGTGTTCTCGCCTTATGGCGCCCCCATTCCGAGAGGAACGGGAAATCACCCAAATGCTCATTTAGTAGGGATTGGGGACTGCAATGGTCCCCATGAACCTGGAATTTCTAGTAAGTGCTAGTCATTAGCTAGCGCTGATTACGTCCCTGCCCTTTGTACACACCGCCCGTCGCTACTACCGAGGTTATTTAGTGAGGTCCTGGAGGCACACCTTCCGCGATTCCTTCGTGAGTTGCAGTTGGCACGGCCGAAGTTGACCGAACTTGATGATTTAGAGGAAGTAAAAGTCGTAACAAGGTTTCCGTAGGTGAACCTGCGGAAGGATCATTAACGTGTTTTAATGAGTTATAACGAGGTTGGAGTGTTATGTTGGAGGTCGAGTGCGCTGCTTACCAAACTTTGAACGCGGTAACTTGCACTCGGCGCTGACATGCACGGCAAAACCTCAGTCTTGATATGTGCGGGGAGTTCCTTAAGGTTCTCTCTCCCGGAGATCGTCACTATCCGGACGTACATTCATTTGTACCTGCATTTGCGTAAGCTTATGTAGAGAGCATATCAAGACGGGACGTGTTGTGTTTTGTGGTCGAGTGCGTTGCATACCAAACTTTGAACGCGGTAACTTGTACTCGGCGCCTACACGCACTCCCTCACTGGTGCTTGGCCGTTCTTACTATTGGTCTTGATATGTGCGGGGAGTTCCTTAAGGTTCTTCCTCCGGAGATCGTCATTATCCGGGACGTACATTCATTTGTACCTGCATTAGCGCACGCTTTTGTAGAGAGCATATCAAGACGGGAAAGGTATGTTGGAGGTCGAGTGCGCTGCTTACCAAACTTTGAACGCGGTAACTTGCACTCGGCGCCGACATGGACACTTCCCTACTTACGGTTAAGTTGTGAGTTATATTCAGTGTTTTATACACGTCTCGCAGAGAGACAGTGATTGGCCGTTCTTACTATTTGTCTTGATATGTGCGGGAGTTCCTTAAGGTTCTTCCTCCCAGAGATCGTCACTATCTGGGACGTACATTAATTTGTACCTGCATTAGCGCACGCTTTTGTAGAGAGCATATCAAGACGTGAAGTGTTATGTTGGAGGTCGAGTGCGCTGCTTACCAAACTTTGAACGCGGTAACTTGTACTCGGCACCGACATGGACACTTCCAAACCCAAGGAATGAGTTGTGAGTTTTACTAAGAGAAATAGGTGATTGCCGTTCTCACCTATAATCTTGATATGTGCGGGGAGTTCCTTAAGGTTCTTCCTCCCAGAGATCGTCACTATCTGGGACGTACATTAATTTGTACCTGCATTAGGCACACGCTTTTGTAGAGAGCATATCAAGACGTGAAGTGTTATGTGGAGGTCGAGTGCGCTGCTTACCAAACTTTGAACGCGGTAACTTGTACTCGGCACCGACATGGACACTTCCAAACCCAAGGAATGAGTTGTGAGTTTTACTAAGAGAACAGGTAATTGGCAGCGTTACCTATAATTCTTGATATGTGCGGGGATTTCCTTAAGTTCTTCTTCCTCCCAGAGATCGTCACTATCTGGGACGTACATTAATTTGTACCTACATAGGCGCACGCTTTGTAGAGAGCATATCAAGACGTGAAGGGTTATGTTGGAGGTTGAGTGCGCTGCTTACCAAACTTTGAACGCGGTAACTTGTACTCGGCACCGACATGGACACTTCCAAACCCAAGAATGAGTTGTGAGTTTTACTAAGAGAAATAGGTGATTGGCCGTTACCTATAAGTCTTGATATGTGCGGGATTCCTTAAGGTTCTTCCTCCCAGAGATCGTCACTATCTGGGACGTACATTAATTTGTACCTACTTAGCGCACGCTTTTGTAGAGAGCATATCAAGACGTGAAGTGTTATGTTGGAGGTCGAGTGCGCTGCTTACCAAACTTTGAACGCGGTAACTTGTACTCGGCACCGACATGGACACTTCCAAACCCAAGGAATGAGTTGTGAGTTTTACTAAGAGAAACAGGTAGTGGCCGGTTACCTATAAGTCTTGATATGTGCGGGGAGTTCCTTAAGGTTCTTCCTCCCAGATTCGTCACTATCTGGGACGTACATTAATTTGTACCTACATTGCCACACGCTTTGTAGAGAGCATATCAGACGTGAAGTGTTATGTTGGAGGTCGAGTGCGCTGCTTACCAAACTTTGAACGCGGTAACTTGTACTCGGCACCGACATGGACACTTCCAAACCCAGGAATGAGTTGTGAGTTTTACTAAGAGAAACAGGTAATTGGCAGCGTTACCTATAATTCTTGATATGTGCGGGGAGTTCCTTAAGGTTCTTCCTCCCGAGATCGTCACTATCTGGACGTACATTAATTTGTACCTGCATTAGCGCACGCTTTTGTAGAGAGCATATCAAGACGTGAGGGGTTATGTTGGAGGTTGAGTGCGCTGCTTACCAAACTTTGAACGCGGTACTTGTACTCGGCACCGACATGGACACTTCCAACCCAAGGAATGAGTTGTGAGTTTTACTAAGAGAATAGGTGATTGGCCGTTCTCACCTATATAGTCTTGATATGTGCGGAGTTCCTTAAGGTTCTTCCTCCCAGAGATCGTCACTATCTGGGACGTACATTAATTTGTACCTACATAGGCGCACGCTTTTGTAGAGAGCATATCAAGACGTGAAGTGTTATGTTGGAGGTCGAGTGCGCTGCTTACCAAACTTTGACGCGGTAACTTGTACTCGCACCGACATGGACACTTCCAAACCCAGGAATGAGTTGTGAGTTTTACTAAGAGAAACAGGTAATTGGCAGCGTTCCCTATAATTCTTGATATGTGCGGGGTTCCTTAAGGTTCTTCCTCCCAGAGATCGTCACTATCTGGGACGTACATTAATTTGTACTACATAGCCCACGCTTTTGTAGAGAGCTATCAGACGTGAAGGGTTATGTTTTGGAGGTTGAGTGCGCTGCTTACCAAACTTAACGCGGTAACTTGTACTCGGCACGACATGGACACTTCCAAACCCAAGGAATGAGTTGTGAGTTTTACTAAGAGAAATAGGTGATTGGCCGTCTCACCTATAAGTCTTGATATGTGCGGGGAGTTCCTTAAGGTTCTTCCTCCCAGAGATCGTCACTATCTGGGACGTACATTAATTTGTACCTACATAGCACACGCTTTTGTAGAGAGCAATCAGACGGTGAAGTGTTATGTTGGAGGTCGAGTGCGCTGCTTACCAAACTTTGAACGCGGTAACTTGTACTCGCACCGACATGGACACTTCCCAAACCCAAGGATGAGTTGTGAGTTTTTACTAAGAGAAACAGGTAATTGGCACGTTTTACCTCTATTCTTGATATGTGCGGGGAGTTCCTAAAGGTTCTTCCCTCCCATAGCATCGGCACTATCTGGGACACATTAATTTGTACCACATAGCCACACGCTTTTGTAGAGAGCATATCAAGACGTTGAAGGGTTATGTGGAGGTTGAGTGCGCTGCTTACCAAACTTTGAACGCGGTAACTTGTACTCGGCACCGACATGGACACTTCCAAACCCAAGGAATGAGTGTGTGAGTTTTACTAAGAGAACAGGTAATTGGCAGCGTTACCTATAATCTTGATATGTGCGGGGAGTTCCTTAGGTTCTCCTCCAGAGATCGTCACTATCTGGGACTACATTATTTGTACCTACATAGGCACACGCTTTTGTAGAGAGCATATCAGACGTGAGTGTTATGTTGGAGGGTCGATTGCGCTGCTTACCAAACTTTGAACGCGGTAACTTGTACGCGGCACCGACATGGACACTTCCAAACCCATGAATGAGTTGTGAGTTTTACTAAGAGAAACAGGTTTGGCAGCGTTACCTATAAGTCTTGATATGTGCGGGGAGTTCCTTAAGGTTCTTCCTCCCAGAGATCGTCACTATCTGGGACGTACATTAATTTGTACCTGCCTTAGCGCACGCTTTTGTTATAGAGCATTCAAGACGTAAGTGTTATGTTGGAGGTCGAGTGCGCTGCTTACCAAACTTTGACGCGGTAACTTGTCCTCGGCACCGACATGGACACTTCCAACCCAAGGAATGAGTTGTGAGTTTTACTAAGAGAAATAGGTGATTGGCCGTTCTCACCTATAGTCTTGATATGTGCGGGGAGTTCCTTAAGGTTCTTCCTCCCAGATCGTCACTATCTTCTGGGACGTACATTAATTTGTACCTACATGGCGCACGCTTTTGTAGAGAGCATATCAAGACGGGACGTGTTGTGTTTGAGGTCGAGTTGCGCTGCTTACCAAACTTTGAACGCGGTAACTTGTACTCGGCGCCGGCATGGACACGCCCAACCCTAGTCTTGATGTGTGCGGGAAGTTCCTTAAGGTTCTTCCTCCCAGAGATCGTCACTATCTGGGACGTGCATTAATTTGTACCTACTCTAGCGCACGCTTTTGTAGAGAGCATATCAAGACGTCTCGTAAGAGACAACACTTGTACTTGTACAATTTGAGTAACCCATTGTTGCAGGTCGAGTGTGTTGCATACCAAACTTTGAACGCGGTTACGCCACTCGGCGCCGAAAGGCACTCTTTAAACCCTAGGCAGGGGATCACTCGGCTCATGGATCGATGAAGACCGCAGCTAATGCGCGTCATAATGTGGAACTGCAGGACACATGAACATTGATAAGTTGAACGCATATGGCGCATCGGACGTTTAATCCCGACCGATGCACACATTCTTGAGTGCCTACTAATTACCAAAGTCTCATTTAGTTAACTACAGTGGCCGTCCGCGAAGGTTGCCCGGGTCATCCGACGCACTGGGCGTCGCTGTGCATAATGACGTGCTTGGTCCCGTCTGCGGTCCTCGGGCGTTGAAAGTGGACACTCTCGAGCGTATGTTGGATGCGTTTCGTGTTGGTGGTGTTTGATTGCGTAGGGTTTGTGGTGTGTGTCAAGCCGCATGGTTCGAACTAATGCTACGTCGTTCCCGTGGCCACCGCAGTCTACTCTCCAGGCTAAAGTCGGCTCGTCTAGGGATTCGGAAAGCTAAGTCGCTGTAACTCAATGTTGCCCATACACGGCGTTGCGCTACCACGCTAA
>NW_024428311.1:0-32589 GCF_017562075.2 Anopheles merus | reverse complement strand
TAGATGTCTAAACGAATACCTAAGAAGCTATACAAACGAACATCATGATGACTGGGACGATTGGACAAAATTTTACGAATTTGTTCACAATACAACAGACACTCAGACCACAAACTACACACCATACGACTAGTATTTGTAGAAAGCGAATTTACCACAAATATTTAAAACAAAAATTGAACCAGTTTATAATATTGACCAATATTATTTAGAAATGAAATATAAACTCCAAAAATCAAACGAAATTGCCAGAGATTTGATAAAAGCAAAAATTAAAAGACAGCAAACCTTAAATAAAGATACAGTACCACTTATTATAAACTTAGGAGATCAGGTTTATTTGGAAAATGAAAAAGGGAAAAAATTAGATCTTTTCACAGGGAAATTAGATTGGACCTTTCACAGTAGTAAGTGACCAAGGGCCTAATTGCGTAATACAAAATAATACAACAAAGAAAACTTCTACAGTACACAAATAGATTAATTAAGTACACAGAGAATAACTTCAATCATTGTAATTCATTACGTTATTCTATTAAAGGGGGGAGGTGTAGCATGCACATGCACATGCTATACTGTTTTCAATCAGTTCACACACATTTCTTATTACACTTAATAAACACAAATTGTCAACCACCACAACAACACAAAAAACCAAATTCCAACCACTCAAGATATCAACACAACCCAAACCACACTAAATACCCTTACGTCAGGAATTGTTAGTCAGCAGAAAAAACCCTTATCCAAAAACACTTAAAAAACACACAACAACACACAACCCCGGAGGTGCGAAAAAAACCTTACCCAGCACAAAGCACTTCCAGTGCGTAAGCGTAAAAACACAGCATTGCATAATAGCAACCAACAGTTAATAAATAATGAAATAGGAGACACCGTACCTCGTGTGTAGTTCGGTTTGAGCCTTCGATGGGTAAGCACCGCTTTTTTGTGCTCCTGAATAATCTCATAAAACCGTTTTCATTTTTCGCGCGCGTTTCTCTGCCTCTTCTTCGATCATGTCGGGGAGGGGGGGAAACCGCGAAGCGTGGAAGAAACAATTTCAGTGATAGTGGATCGGACTCGGCATGTCGAAACGCTCCGTGCGGCGGATATGCCCAACTGCCGATAACGATGCATTGGCACAAAGGCTGAATAATGAAAAGAATAGCATCAACGATACCAGCTCCTCCGACACCATGGAACAGGAGGAAATTTCCCAGGATTTACTATAGTAAATCGAAAGAAAGGCTCCGCTCGTCGTCGGTTCTACTCGAAAAACATCCGCCGTCCTTCGGCTAACCCACCCCGCATCTGCCACACGCTGCAGGTCGAAAAGTAAATCCGACTTCCGAGTCGAATTTAGCCGCCACCGATTGTGGTTAAAACAATACCTGTTGCTGAACTTCGTCCGGAGCTACAGTCACGAGGATTCACACCCCAATTCCGACTCAGTGGCATTGACACATCCATTGTCACCGCTCCAGGTCTGAATACGATGGCGTAGTAAATACTTGCAAGAGCGAAAAGCGGAATTCTCAGCCACGATGCGAAACAAGACCGCCCGTTCAAGGCTGTGCTACGCGGGCTTCCAGAAATGGACACATCCCTGAAATAGTGGAGGAACTTCAGGGACGCTACCAACTCGAAGTTTTGGAGGCTTCGAATTAAACGGCGCATCGATACAATACACTCCAGATTGTATCTAGTACACTTCAAACGTGGGGACCTGCTCCCTGAAAAAACTAGAGGCGGTTCGAACCATACAGCAGTCATCATAAGGTGGGAGGCTATCGTGGTGGTAAAAAGGGTCCAACGCAATGCCATCGTTGCCAAGACTTTGGCCATGGTACGCGACACTGCAACATCCAACCCGTTGCGCTCGTTGCGCGGGTCAACACATCACCGAAAGCTTGTCCACCAAGGACCAAAAGAGGCGTTGAAATGCTCGAACTGCTCGGGTCCTCATGGGGCTGATGATCCAACCTGCCCCCGCCGAGCAAAATATGTAGAAGTTAGCAACAGTCTCACGTCGACAGGCAAAACACCAACTATACCGAACCCGTTTCATCGACAGATCCCTTCGAGGCCGTTAATAACAGCTCCCCCGATGGTACTCCTCCCCCCGCAACATCGACCCATACTGCTACACAACCCAGCAGTTCAGTAATGCAGACAACCGCACTGCTTCAATTGAACCAAATACCCCACCCGGCTTCATCACCCTTGCCCAGCGCTTGGAAAATGCTCGGAACGCCCCAGACACACCAACACCAGTTTCTGAAGCGAATCTTTTTTTCCATGCAGAACTTTTTCGCATCTTCACAAAGATGATGTCAAACTTCGACTATGCCGCAACAAAGGCAGAACAACTCGCCGTTATCGGAGAACTAATTATGCTCAATGGGTAATCTTCGCGTTGTGACATGGAATGCACAGTCTGTAAGGACTAAAAGAATACGCTTGAAGATTTTCTACATAGACACCGTATCGATATTGCACTAATTGTTGAAACACACCTAAAACCCGATATCAACTTTTACATCAGTACTATTTCATTTATCGGTATGATCGCACTTGTCTATAGGAGGTGGAGTAGCCATAGCAGTCCGTCACGGTATTCACCATATGCTGCTCCCACGATTCGATACTACTATTATCGAATCATTGGGGTTCAAGTTTCGACATGCTCGGGTCAGTTTGTTTTCTGGCGATCTACTGCCCTAAACAGTGCACCAACATCACAGCACAGGCTTTCCGAAGAGACCTTAATGTACTGACACACCTCAATATGCGGACCATCGTTGGTGGCGATATTAACGCTCGACATGCCCTGTGGGAACAACATTCGTAGCAACTCTAATGGGAGAATCTTAGCCGACATCGCACAGCACGGAAACTTTATCATTGATTATCCTGATCAACCAACATATATCCCTTCTCGGGGGCTCCCAGCACATTAGATTTGTATCTTACGAACACAGTGATAATGAAACCATGCACCATTGATGAACTTACTCAGACCATTTTCCTGTGTATACTGAGTTAAGTGCTGAACCGAACAGAGCCCCACCAGCAAAACGCAGGAACTACCATAAAGCCAATTGGGCCAGATTTGGACCATGGTTGATCGAAGCATATCGTCGACAGAAGTACTCCTTTCACCAGAATCCATAGATTCAGCCATTAAAATGTTGCAGGACTCCATTATACTGCAGTAGTCGAATGCGTTCCCGAGGTGCGTATTAAGGGGGAAATTGTCACCCTAGACGAATATACCCAAGACTTAATCAAGCATCGTAACACACTCAGGCGCCAATACCAGAGAAGCGGTGACCAGCTGTTAAAGCGACAAGCGGCTAATCTCTCACAATCATCTCAGATCGCGTAGCAGAAATTCGCAACACTAACTTTGCAAGCAAAGTTGAGCAGCTTCCCCCCCACTCGCCAGCCTTTTGGAAAATGGCGAAAATTCTAAAAACAAACCCCGGCCGATTCCTCCATTAAAGAACAACTTACCAGCGCATGCAGCCATTACGCCATCGAAAAGTCCAATGCACTTGCTAATCAATTTGCTGAGGCAATCGCCTTGGTCTTACAATGACTAGTCCTCACGACGTAGAAGTGTCAACGACCAACAGCACAGTTGACAACGCACCTCCAACTCTACACACCCGAAGAGCGCATCACCGTCGCGGAGGTTGAAAGTACCATCAAATGTCTTCAAACATGAAGGCCCCAGGCTTTGATGGAATCTTCAATATTTGCATCAACATCTGCAAAATCGAGCTATAAGTTTACTTGTTGCGATTTTTAATAGCTGCCTCTCACTCAACATCTTCCCGCAAGCTGGAAGAGCGCAAAAGTGATCCCAATCCTGAAGCCCGGAAAGGATCCCACCCTTCCATCCAGCTATCGTCCAATAAGCTTGCTAAGCGCCTTCAGAAACTGTTCGAAAATAATATATTGTCGACTAAGAAGTTCGGTAACGATCTACAAATTATTCCGGTAGAACAGTTTGGATTTCGGTCCGGACACTCAACAACACACCAACTGATTCGACTGCAAAACACCATCCAGCAAATAAACGAGTAGCAAGATCCACTGCTGTAGTGATGCTTGACGTGGAAAAGCATTCGACAACGTGTGGCATGATGGGCTTGTCCATAATTGTACCAGTAAAAGCTCCCATTATTCTTGATCAACTGATCAAGAATTACCTGCAGCACCGCACCTTCCGTGTTGTCATCGGCCCATATATTCGGATGTGCAGCATGTACCGGCGGGCGTACCCCAGGGCAGCGTTCTGGGCCCACTTCTGTATCTGCTGTTCACGGCGGACCTTCCTGCTCTTCCTAGCGGTGCCCAGTTTTTCCTGTTTGCAGCGACACGGCGCGATCGCTACCAAGGGCAGAACACCAGCAGAACTCAGACGCGGCGCTCAGCGCTGCTTAGACGTACTACAAGGCTATGCTGCTGAATGGAGAATCCGCATCACACAACAACGCAAAGACACAAGCCATGATTGTCCCACACCGGCTAAGGCACCAGCTACTAAACCCGATTGGCCACCAGCTGACTGCGGGAGGAACAACAATCCCTTGGTTGTCAAGGTAAAGTATCTGGGACTACTCATGGACAACAAGCTGCTTTATCATCACCATACCCGAGAGCTGGCAACACGGATCAATGTCCTGCTTAAAAAATTGTATCCCTTAGTTACGCGGCTCTCGCCTTTGCTACAGGAACAAGATCGCGATCTATAAACAAATAGTTCTTCCCATGGCTACCTATAGTATCGGTTTGGAAAAATAGCGCCCAACCAACATCCGCAGGGTTCAAATAGGGTTGAACCGATTTTTGCGATTAATGCAAATGCTCCCTACTGGACCAGGTTAGAGGAGCTATATGAAAAAAACAGTACATATCCAATAGATGAAATTGGATATGTGATAACAGAACGCCTTAAAGCAAAATGCGCAACATCAGGTTCACCCCTTCTAAGGGCACTCTTTTGAATTTTTCACTTTTTATATAATTTTTTTTCCTTCTTTCTTCATATTTTTGAATTTCTTTTGTCTTGTTCCTAATCTAATAGTGTTAAGTAGATAAGTTAGTTTAAGTTAAGATAGCGTACAAAAGGCCCTAGGCCTAACACCAAGCTTTCTAAAACCAAAACAAACTGCCTCTTGGCAAAATGCTCTACAGCGGTGAAACGAGCGTTACGCTAAATCTCGCAAAACAAATGTACACATGACTTAATAGAAAAATATCAATAAACATATATTCTGATTCTGATTCTGTACCTCGTGTGTACAAACAGAACTGTTAACCGTAAGCGTAGGAAACAAACACCGCGTAAGCGTCAGAACCCAGAACTGACCTTACATAATAAATGTTAACCGAAAAACCTAACCCTCAGCATAAAACAGAAAAACGAAGGTAAACGCAAAATTGAATTGAAGAGAAAAGTACCGTATAAATAAAGATGTAAGATGAGACCAGACACAGACGTTCGGAGACAGTGAAAGCGACAGTTACGCACAGTACGTGCAGTTGTAAAGTGGTGCTGCTAAGTCTTGGTCGGTCAAGTCTCGATTTGCAAACTAAGTGAAATGTGTAGTTAAAAATCAGTTATGTTTGTCCTCTACCTGAAACATTGATGATATTCAGGAAACATCCGAAAACTCCACCCCTCGTGTTTTAAAAGTATTCCTAGAGTGCGACGCCTAAATGTATAGCATTGTCGAATTACCGTAGCGTGCTTCCAACTATTACAGCTAGTAGCCTCCTTTTGGTCGAATAGTTTGCCCTGACACCGTTTGAAACACCTTTGTCGTCTTCCGCAACTGCACGTGAGAGAGTTTCTCCTCGTACGTCTCTCTCGATATCACCGATTCGCACGCGCCGGTGTCTACCTCGAAACACACCACCACACCTTCAATTTGCAGCTCAATTGTCGCTGGTATATCTGTGCGCGTTGAACTCGCACACGCTGGCACTGCAAATCGTACCGGTGAACTTCTCGTTCTGGCAACGTTGTTGGTTTCGATGTATCGTCAGCATCTTTCAACTGGTTCAGGTTCATCTGCTCCGTAGCGTCCACGAGCTCAGCCACTCGATTTTTGTGTTTTTTTGACCGACACACGATGACACATGACCAACCTTTCCGCATGCGTAACACGTCCATGTTTTGGCAGGACAGATTCTGGGTTGTGAGCCCTACCACATCGAAAACAGTTTTTGTCGCGTTCCGATGAAGGCTTAGATCCCGCATGCGTTGTCCCTTTTCTATTCTGTTTAGCTGGCATTTTCTCTGACGGCTTCCAAGCTGTGCGTGGCTTTAGCGGTTGCCAGTATTGATGCTCCCTGCATCTCTTTACACTCGTGTTCCGCTGCTTCCCAGCTTCTGCCATCTTACACGCTTTTTCGAAGGTGAGACCTTCTTCGGTAAGGAGTTTAGTGCGCAACCCGGAGTTATGCACCCCAGCTACGAATGATCGTCGTAGCGCTTGTTGCAAAAACTTCCAAAATCACAAGATTGTGAGGACGCTGTTAGTTCGATACATAAACTCCGTTATTGTTTGACTAATCGCTTGTTCGCATTTGCGATACTTGTATCGCTCTGCCACCACGTTAACTTTTGGGGCTAAGTGCTGTTTCAACAGTTTGATCAGGTAATTATACGATTTAGAACACGGACTCATCTGCGAAACATATTCGTGATGCCATGGAATATATGATGGACCCGCCATTTTAACCAGCATTGTCACTTTTGTTACTTTCTTCTACGTCGTTTACGATGAAGAACTGCTTCAGGCGATTTTCTATTCGTCGAAATTTTCACCAACGAACGGTTCCATGTGGCCAAACATTGGCATTGCCATTTTCATATGCCCTAAGCCTGACGTTGACGGCTTTGGCTCTTCCCCGTCGGGCATCCTAAGTTGTCTCTGCACACTAACACAACCCTACACCGCACTTATCTCAGACACGAGATCGACTGATCAGTCGGTCAGATAACGATTGATCCGATGTTATATAACGCACGACTGATTAGAGAGAGGTTTCACACGATTAACTTATATCCTCGTCGCCAAAACTGTGTTGTGTTTTTAATGTGTTTCTCACACGCTTTAGTTACAACAATATCGTATTCGTAGTAGTTCACAATAGCACAGTTGTTACGGTCATGGTTCATCCAAATGAAGCCATCTTGCACTATTTCAATGGCCTTGAATTTGATGTTGATTTTTGTTGCCATCTATTATCGTTGTTACGGCCATGTTTCATCCGAATGAAGCCATCTTGTCTTATTTCAATGGCCTTGAAATTGATGTTTGTTTTTGTTGCCATTATTATCGTTGTTACGGCTATGTTTCATCCAAATGAAGCCATCTTGCACTATTTCAATGGCCTTGAAATTTGATGTTGAGTTTTGTTGCCATCTATTATCGTTGTTACGGCCATGTTTCACATCCAAATGAAGCCATCTTGCACTAATTCAATGGCCGTGAAATTTGATGTTGAGTTTTGTTGCCATCTATTATCTTGTTTACGGCCATGTTTCATCCAAATGAAGCCATCTTGCACTATTTCAATGGCCTTGAAATTTGATGGTTGAGTTTTGTTGCCATCTATTCGTGTTACGGCCATGTTTCATCCAAATGAAGCCATCTTGCACTATTTCAATGGCCTTGAAATTGATGTTGAGTTTTGTTGCCATCTATTTCGTTGTTTACGGCCATGTTTCATCCAAATGAAGCCATCTTGCCCTATTTCAATGGCCTTGAAATTTGATGTTGAGTTAGTTGCCATCTATTATCGTTGTTATGGCCATGTTTTCATCCAAATGAAGCCATCTTGCACTATTTTCAATGGCCTTGAAATTTGATGTTGAGTTTTGTTGCCATCTATTTCGTTGTTGTTTGTTTAAATGTGTTTATTCGACGTACTGTCGGGGATGAATCTCGAGATGAGGATTGAGCCCCTTTTACTAATTCTAACAATAGCCAAAACAGTCTGCACTCACATTACTATTCTAACTTATACTAATATAGTTCATATCGTATTAGTAGTAGTTCACTATATAACACTTCTCGCAGCTTTAAATGACATTTTAGAGATTTTTTTTTTAAGGATTACAGACTACTCTTATAATCCAAAATTACGCTTGCTATTTCTTCTTTGCCTATCCTTGATTCTTTTTGAGCTGCGTAACTTGGGTGAAGAAGACTCACTTCGTTTTCTTTTTGTAGTTCTTATTTTTTGTTTCGCTAAAGGTATGCTTGGTACTTGATTAGTGATTGGAACTGTTTCTGGAACTGAATTACTTTCTATTAACGGAAGGGTTGGATGGTATTGATCTCAGTATTGATATTGAAGCTCAGAAAACCGAATCGGATTTGTATGAACCATTCTCACATTGCCCTGTAAATTAATCAAATAAGTGTTTGGGCTTATTTTCTCTAATACCACCGCTGGTATCCATCTAACATATTATTCCATATGGTTTCTATAGAATACCTTATCTCCGCGGCTGTAAGTATGCGTGGGACTTACTTGTTTAGGTATGCAATTCGTTTAGGGAAGTATAGTTACGCATCTTTTATCATTTTTATAGATAGCTCAACCGGGTTGCTCGTATTTAATAATGTGCGTGGCACATTACTGAATAATAATGAAGAAGGAGTTTTACCAGTAGATGTAGATGGAGTATTGCGATAATTGAATAGTATTTTGTTAATTTTTTTCTGAAGTTATATTTGTTTCAATCGCTCGTCAATCAGATACTTTTTCAACACTTTTTAATTGTCTGAACTCCCCTCTCCGCTAATCCATTTGACTGGGGGTGATAAGGAGGAGATTTCAACACCTTTATATTATTTGCCTTACAGGCTTCTATAAAACCTGAGGAGTTGAAGGGTGGACCATTGTCCGAACACACTTCATTTGGGAACCCAAAATACGTATAGATTTCATCTAAACGCTCCAATACACTCTCCGTACACGTTTTACGTAATGATTTAACATCTATAAATTTTGAATAAGCATCCACTACTATCAAAAAAGTATTTCCGTCAAAATAGAATAAATCCAAATGAATGCGTTCAAAGGCATGTGTAGCTGAAGACCAACTTGGTGTAACTGTCTCTTTGGTACCCTTTGAGTTTTTTGACAAATAGGGCAAGATTTAAGTGTATTTAGTACATCTTTGTCAAAACCTTTCCACCAAAAATATGATCGACCGATCATTTCATTCTTATAACCCCATCATGATTTCATGCAATTTTTGTAACATTCGACTTTGTAGTGACTTTGGCACTACTACCCGATCTTCAAAATAGAGACAATTATTTTCGACCTCAAAATTCTGTACCATTTTTTGAATACGGTTTCATTTCTTCTACTACTTCTTTTGGCCAACCATTTATAGTCCAATTAATAATGTTGCTGATAACAGCATCCTTGTGCTGCTCTTCCTTTATTTTCTCCACACCAATAAATTGTTGCAGGTTATTATCTGCAGCCGATATGTGCTCAATACGATTTTTGATTGGCAATGGTAGACGAGATAATGCATCGGCATGACTAATACCTTTACCTGGCCTTTGTACCACGTTGTAGGAATAATTCGACAAAATTACTGCCCATCTGTGCAATCTAGAAAATGCGACAGCGGACGATCCCTTGTGTGGTTAAAAATTTGCCTCAGCGAAGAACTGTCCGTAATGAGAGTAAAACTCGTACCATACAAATACTTATGAAATTTTTTTACGCCGAACACAACCGCTAAAGCTTCTTTATGTATTTGCCCGTAGTTCATTTGCGCGCTTGTTAGTGTTGATGAGGCAAAGTACACAGGCTTCTCTACTTGATCCACTATGTGCGATAACACGGCACTTTCCCCATACGGACTGGCATCCGTTGTTAGTATAAGTGGCTTTTTTGGATCGTAGGGTTCCAACACATCGTTAGAAACCAAGAGCTCCTTACATTTTTTAAACGCTGTCTCGCACTCGTTGGGACCATGTGAATTTGCTATCTCTCTTTAGCAAATTATATAACGGATGTAACTCCGATGACAAATTCGGCAAAAATCTGTGGTAGTAGTTTAACAGACCTAAAAATGACTGTAACTGACCAATATCTTTAGGTGCTGGAGCAAGACAGATTGCTTCCACTTTACCTTTACATGGACGTATTCCCTCGCTTGTTAGCATGACCCGAGGGGTTCGATTTCTGTTTGGAAAAATCACGATTTAGCCCAATTAATTTGAACTTATGTTTGTTTAATTTAAACAACACCCGGAATAAATTTTCTTTGCATTCACTTATGGTACTTCCACCAATTAGAATATCATCTAAATAAGGAATAGCTTTTATCCCGAGTAGTATTTGATCTATTATAGATTGAAATACAGACGGCGCTGAACTTATACCAAAAGGCATTCTTGTGTATTTGAACAATCCTCGATGGGTATTTACGGTACATAACTCTTGCGCTGAGTTGGACAAACGTACCTGTAGGTAAGCCCCGGTTAAATCGATTTTGCAAAAATAAATAAAATTCGACAAATTGGCTAGTATGTCATCAATAGCTGGCAACGGATAATGTTCCGTGGAAATAAATCGATTTAATGTAGCTTTCCCATCTAAACAAATTCGAATTGTTCCATCCTTTTTTGGTGTTATTGCTATAGGACTAGCCCATGTGGACGTACGTACTGGGACTAAGATTCCGCGTTCCACCATGCTATCTATTTCCTTTTCTACTTTTTCACCAAATTTGAACGGTATAGTGTATGGTTTATGAAATATGGGTACAGCATCTTGCTTAAGGATTATATCCGCTGTAAACCCTTCAATTGCCTGACTGGCATCCCCGTAATTACGTATGGGTATTTGTGTTGAATTTCAGACTTAAAATTGTGTTGAATAGCATCAATAGACGAAAAATTGAGACTTACCAGTTTTCTCCATTCTGGCATGATTATATCTAAACTTGAGCGACCGAGGAGTGGTGTAAGCACCTTATTTTTTTTGGTTCTAGAACAAAAATATTTAGCCAAACGAAATTGCCATACCTGTTCCTCACTTGTACTAGTGTAGCATGCACATGCACATGCTATACTGTTTTCAATCAGTTCACACACATTTCTTATTACACTTAATAAACACAAAATTGTCAACACAACACAACACACAAAAAGACCAAATTCCAACCACTCAAGATATCAACACAACCCAAACCACATAAATAACCTTACGTCAGGAATTGTTAGTCAGCAGAAAAACCCTTATCCAAAAACACTTAAAAAACACACAAGCGACACACAACCCCGGAGGTGCGAAAAAACCTTACCCAGCACAAAGCACTTCAAGTGCGTAAAGCGTAAAAACACAGCATTGCATAATAGCAACCAACAGTTAATAAATAATGAAATAGGAGACACCGTACCTCGTGTGTACAAACAGAACTGTTAACCGTAAGCGTAGGAAACAAAACACCGCGTAAGCGTCAGAACCCAGAACTGACCTTACATAATAAATGTTAACCGAAAAACCTAACCCTCAGCATAAAACAGAAAAACGAAGGTAAACGCAAAATTGAATTGAAGAGAAAAGTACCGTATAAATAAAGATGTAAGATGAGACCAGACACAGACGTTCGGAGACAGTGAAAGCGACAGTTACGCACAGTACGTGCAGTTGTAAAGTGGTGCTGCTAAGTCTTGGTCGGTCAAGTCTCGATTTGCAAACTAAGTGAAATGTGTAGTTAAAAATCAGTTATGTTTGTCCTCTACCTGAAACATTGGTGATATTCAGGAAACATCCGAAAACTCCACCCCTCGTGTTTTAAAAGTATTCCTAGAGTGCGACGCCTAAATGTATAGCATTGTCGAATTACCCGCCGCGTGCTCCAAACCTATTACATGGCGACCGTGATTTTTAAGCTGTAATCTTCGGATGTGCAAAAAAAAAGTGATGAATGAAACCTCAAACACGGACAAAAAGTGCAAAGTGGAAACGTTTTATAAAAATCGCAAGTGCTTCTGAAATGACTTGGAAAGTGATTAATTACCAACAATAGTGAACTGCGAGTGAAAACCAATCATTTTCAAAATGGGAGGCAAGGCTGCAAAACCTGAAACAAATATAAAAGGAGACCATGATCTCACAATAGTTCAAACTCAGAATATTCATACAGAATATCATCTGACTCAGGATTTAAAACTAAACATTATTTTAGGGCTGCTAATCACCCTGTGCATTGTTAAAATAGCGAAAACTTGTTACAAACACCTTTGTAACCAAGCGCAAAAACACGCTTTGAAAGTGCTTACGCTACCAAAGTAGCAACTATACATAACTATATATAAAAGGTGATATGCTATTTGACCCACAAAAATAGGTAAAGGCTGTGGGAAAGTACCGTAAGTTCACCAATGCAATCACAGGTAGAAAAGATGTTGAAAAATAACATTATAGAACATTCTGTTTCATCATATAATTCACCGATACTATTAGTACCGAAGAAGTCAGGTGAAGGAAAAAAGAAATGGCGTTTAGTAGTGGATTTTCGGCAATTGAACAAGAAAATTTTACCAGACAAATTCCCTTTACCTCGCATAGACACGATACTAGATCAGCTAGGAAGAGCCAAATATTTCAGCACATTGGATTTGATGTCAGGGTTTCATCAAATCAAACTTGATAAAAATTCGAGAAAATACACAGCTTTTTCGACACCTACAGGCCACTATCAGTTTACAAGAATGCCATTTGGACACAACATTAGCCCAAACAGCTTTCAAAGAATGATGGCTATCGCTATGGCTGGTTTAACACCAGAGCTAGTATTTGTATATATAGATGATATTATAGTTACTGGATGCAGTGCACGGCATCATATCAGTAATTTAGGTAAAGTTTTTGATAGGCTAAGAAAATATAACCTTAAACTAAATGCAGAAAAATGTTGTTTCTTCAAAACAGAAGTAACGTACTTAGGTCATAAAATAACAGATAAAGGAATTTATCCGGACGACGCGAAGTTTGACACAATTAAAAACTTCCCGATTCCTACTAATGCTGATGAAGCAAGACGTTTTGTCGCATTTTGTAATTATTACCGTAAATTTGTACAGAATTTTGCTAAGATAGCTAAACCTATTAATAATTTGATTAAGAAAAACGTTAAGTTTGCATGGACTTCAGAATGTCAAGTAGCTTTTGATACATTGAAACAAAGCTTACTCTCACCCACAATTTTACAATATCCAGATTTTAAAAAACAATTCATTATTACGACAGATGCATCGGATATGGCATGTGGTGCAGTGTTATCACAAATAACAGATGGAAACGATTTGCCAGTCGCATTTGCGAGTAAAAGTTTTACACCAGGGGAAAGAATAAGCCAATTAACGAGAAAGAGCTTACAGCTATACATTGGGCAATTAATTATTTTAAACCTTATGTATATGGACAAAAGTTTATAGTTAGAACAGATCGTAGACCATTAGCATACTTATTTGGTATGAAAAATCCTACTTCTAAGCTTACTAGAATGAGACTAGATTTAGAAGAATTTGACTTTGAAATAGAATATTTAGCAGGTAAAGCTAATGTTGCGGCAGACGCACTATCAAGAATAATCCTTAACTCAGATGACCTAAAAGCATCAATACCAAAATCCAAAACGATTTTAATGGTTAATACAAGAGCCATGGTTAAGAAAAATAACGAGAAAACTGATATAAACAAAGACGAACCAATCGCAACAACAGGGACTGATGACCCAGCGATGTGGAAAACAGATAGACCTTTAGAAGTGAGAAAGGTACTAAAAATAGGTGCGCAGAGAATTAAGAACAACGTTGAATTCATAATATACAACCATTCATATAGCAAAGCACTAGGAAAATTTCTTTTGAGAAATGATGTAAATGGAAGTCAAGCATTAGAGTTTGCTCTTCTAGAAATGTGCAAAAGCGCGAAACAATATGGAAGAAATAAGCTAGCATGGTCAGAAGAAGATCATTTATTCGAAGAATATTCCCAACAAACTATTAAGGAAATAGCCAACAGAGCCATTACCAAGTTTGAAATAATCCTGTTTACTCCAACTAGATGGATAACAACAGAAAAAGATAGGCTGAGAATAATTTCAGATTATCATATGACCCCTTGGGGAGGACATATAGGCCAGTACAGACTGTACCAGAAAATAAGGGAAAAATATAAATGGAAAAATATGAAAGATGATATCAAGAAATACGTACGAAATTGTAAAGCATGCATAGTTAATAAGACGACTAGACATACTAAAGAAAAAACAGTTGTAACTACAACACCGACAAAACCATTTAACATAATTTCAATCGACACAGTAGGACCTCTAACAAAAACTAACAAAAACAACAGGTATGCAATAACCATACAATGTGACTTAACGAAATATATCGTAGTAATACCTATCCATAACAAACAAGCAAATACTATAGCTAAGGCATTGGTAGAAAACTTCATCCTTACATTCGGAACATTTATAGAATTAAAATCAGATCAAGGACTAGAATATAACAATGAAATATTACACAAAATCTCAGAAATTATAAAAATCAACAGACTTTTAGCACAGCTTACCACCCACAGACAATAGGATCATTAGAGAGAAATCATAGATGTCTAAACGAATACCTAAGAAGCTATACAAACGAACATCATGATGACTGGGACGATTGGACAAAATTTACGAATTTGTTCACAATACAACAGAACACTCAGACACAAACTACACACCATACGAACTAGTATTTGGTAGAAAAGCGAATTTACCACAAGATATATTTAAAACAAAAATTGAACCAGTTTATAATATTGACCAATATTATTTAGAAATGAAATATAAACTCCAAAAATCAAACGAAATTGCCAGAGAAAATTTGATAAAAGCAAAAATTAAAAGACAGCAAACCTTAAATAAAGATACAGTACCACTTATTATAAACTTAGGAGATCAGGTTTATTTGGAAAATGAAAAAAGGGAAAAAAATTAGATCCAGTCTACATTGGACCTTTCACAGTAGTAAGTGACCAAGGGCCTAATTGCGTAATACAAAATAATACAACAAAGAAAACTTCTACAGTACACAAAAATAGATTAATTAAGTACACAGGAGAATAACTTCAATCATTGTAATTCATTACGTTATTCTATTAAAGGGGGGAGGTGTAGCATGCACATGCACATGCTATACTGTTTTCAATCAGTTCACACACATTTCTTATTACACTTAATAAACACAAAATTGTCAACACAACACAACACACAAAAAGACCAAATTCCAACCACTCAAGATATCAACACAACCCAAACCACATAAATAACCTTACGTCAGGAATTGTTAGTCAGCAGAAAAACCCTTATCCAAAAACACTTAAAAAACACACAAGCAACACACAACCCCGGAGGTGCGAAAAAACCTTACCCAGCACAAAGCACTTCAAGTGCGTAAAGCGTAAAAACACAGCATTGCATAATAGCAACCAACAGTTAATAAATAATGAAATAGGAGACACCGTACCTCGTGTGTAGTTCGGTTTGAGCCTTCGATGGGTAAGCACCGCTTCTTTTGTGCTCCTGAATAATCTCTCATAAAACCGATTTTCATTTTGTCGCGCGCGTTTCTCTGCCTCTTCTTCGATCATGTCGGAGGAGGGGGGGAAACACGCGAAGCGTGGAAGAAACAATTTCAGTGATAGTGGATCGGACTCGGGCATGTCGAAACGCTCCGTGCGGCGGATATGCCCAACTGCCGATAACGATGCATTGGCACAAAGGCTGAATAATGAAAAGAATAGCATCAACGATACCAGCTCCTCCGACACCATGGAACAGGAGGAAATTTCCCAGGAATTTACTATAGTAAATCGAAAGAAAGGCTCCGCTCGTCGTCGGTCTACTCGAAAAACATCCGCCGGTCCGTCGGCTAACCCACCCGCAGCATCTGCCACACCGCTGGCAGGTCGAAAAGTAAATCCGACTTCCGAGTCGAATTTCAAGCCGCCACCGATTGTGGTTAAAACAATACCTGTTGCTGAACTTCGTCCGGAGCTACAGTCACGAGGATTCACACCCCAATTCCGACTCAGTGGCATTGACACATCCATTGTCACTCGCTCCAGGTCTGAATACGATGGCGTAGTAAAATACTTGCAAGAGCGAAAAGCGGAATTCTTCAGCCACGATGCGAAACAAGACCGCCCGTTCAAGGCTGTGCTACGCGGGCTTCCAGAAATGGACATCCCTGAAATAGTGGAGGAACTTCAGGGACGCTACCAACTCGAAGTTTTGGAGGCCTTCGAAATTAAACGGCGCATCGATACAATACACTCCAGATTGTATCTAGTACACTTCAAACGTGGGACCTGCTCCCTGAAAAAACTAGAGGCGGTTCGAACCATACAGCAAGTCATCATAAGGTGGGAGGCGTATCGTGGTGGTAAAAAGGGTCCAACGCAATGCCATCGTTGCCAAGACTTTGGCCATGGTACGCGACACTGCAACATCCAACCACGTTGCGCTCGTTGCGCGGGTCAACACATCACCGAAGCTTGTCCAACCAAGGACCAAAATGAGGCGTTGAAATGCTCGAACTGCTCGGGTCCTCATGGGGCTGATGATCCAACCTGCCCCCGCCGAGCAAAATATGTAGAAGTTAGGCAACAGGTCTCACGTCGACAGGCAAAACACCAACATCTACCGAACCCGGTTCATCGACAGATCCCTTCGAGGCCGTTAATAACAGCTCCCCCGATGGTACGTCCTCCCCCCGCAACATCGACCCATACTGCTACACAACCAGCAGTTCAGTAATGCAGACAAACCGCACTGCTTCAATTGAACCAAATACCCCACCCGGCTTCATCACCCTTGCCCAGCGCTTGGAAAATGCTCGGAACGCCCCAGACACACCAACACCAGTTTCTGAAGCGAATCTTTTTTCCATGCAGGAACTTTTTAGCATCTTCACAAAGATGATGTCAAAACTTCGACTATGCCGCAACAAGGCAGAACAACTCGCCGTTATCGGAGAACTAATTATGCTCAATGGGTAATCTTCGCGTTGTGACATGGAATGCACAGTCTGTAAGGACTAAAAGAATACCGCTTGAAGATTTTCTACATAGACACCGTATCGATATTGCACTAATTGTTGAAACACACCTAAAACCCGATATCAACTTTTACATCAGTAACTATTTCATTTATCGGTATGATCGCACTTGTACTAGAGGAGGTGGAGTAGCCATAGCAGTCCGTCACGGTATTCACCATATGCTGCTCCCACGATTCGATACTACTATTATCGAATCATTGGGGATTCAAGTTTCGACATGCTCGGGGTCAGTTTGTTTTCTGGCGATCTACTGCCCTAAACAGTGCACCAACATCACAGCACAGGCTTTCCGAAGAGACCTTAATGTACTGACGCACCTCAATATGCGGACCATCGTTGGTGGCGATATTAACGCTCGACATGCCCTGTGGAACAACATTCGTAGCAACTCTAATGGGAGAATCTTAGCCGACATCGCACAGCACGGAAACTTTATCATTGATTATCCTGATCAACCAACATATATCCCTTCTCGGGGGCTCCCAGCACATTAGATTTGTATCTTACGAACACAGTGATAATGAAACCATGCACCATTGATGAACTTAACTCAGACCATTTTCCTGTGTATACTGAGTTAAGTGCTGAACCGAACAGAGCCCCACCAGCAAAACGCAGGAACTACCATAAAGCCAATTGGGCCAGATTTGGAACCATGGTTGATCGAAGCATATCGTCGACAGAAGTACTCCTTTCACCAGAATCCATAGATTCAGCCATTAAAATGTTGCAGGACTCCATTAATACTGCAGTAGTCGAATGCGTTCCCGAGGTGCGTATTAAGGGGGAAATTGTCACCCTAGACGAATATACCCAAGACTTAATCAAGCATCGTAACACACTCAGGCGCCAATACCAGAGAAGCGGTGACCAGCTGTTAAAGCGACAAGCGGCTAATCTCTCACGAATCATCTCAGATCGCGTAGCAGAAATTCGCAACACTAACTTTGCAAGCAAAGTTGAGCAGCTTCCACCCCACTCGCCAGCCTTTTGGAAAATGGCGAAAATTCTAAAAGACAAACCCCGGCCGATTCCTCCATTAAAGAACAACTTACCAGCGCATGCAGCCATTACGCCCATCGAAAAGTCCAATGCACTTGCTAATCAATTTGCTGAGGCACATCGCCTTGGTCTTACAATGACTAGTCCTCACGACGTAGAAGTGTCAACGACCAACAGCACAGTTGACAACGCACCTCCAACTCTACCACCCGAAGAGCGCATCACCGTCGCGGAGGTTGAAAGTACCATCAAATGTCTTCAAAACATGAAGGCCCCAGGCTTTGATGGAATCTTCAATATTTGCATCAAACATCTGCAAAATCGAGCTATAAGTTTACTTGTTGCGATTTTTAATAGCTGCCTCTCACTCAACATCTTCCCGCAAGCCTGGAAGAGCGCAAAAGTGATCCCAATCCTGAAGCCCGGAAAGGATCCCACCCTTCCATCCAGCTATCGTCCAATAAGCTTGCTAAGCGCCTTCAGCAAACTGTTCGAAAAAATAATATATTGTCGACTAAGAAGTTCGGTTAACGATCTACAAATTATTCCGGTAGAACAGTTTGGATTTCGGTCCGGACACTCAACAACACACCAACTGATTCGACTGCAAAACACCATCCAGCAAAATAAACGAGTAGCAAGATCCACTGCTGTAGTGATGCTTGACGTGGAAAAAGCATTCGACAACGTGTGGCATGATGGGCTTGTCCATAAATTGTACCAGTAAAAGCTCCCATTATTCTTGATCAAACTGATCAAGAATTACCTGCAGCACCGCACCTTCCGTGTTGTCATCGGCCCATATAATTCGGATGTGCAGCATGTACCGGCGGACGTACCCAGGGCAGCGTTCTGGGCCCACTTCTGTATCTGCTGTTCACGGCGGACCTTCCTGCTCTTCCTAGCGGTGCCCAGTTGTTCCTGTTTGCAGACGACACGGCGATCGCTACCAAGGGCAGAACACCAGCAGAACTCAGACGCGGCGCTCAGCGCTGCTTAGACGTACTACAAGGCTATGCTGCTGAATGGAGAATCCGCATCAACAACGCAAAGACACAAGCCATGATTGTCCCACACCGGCTAAGGCACCAGCTACTAAACCCGATTGGCCACCAGCTGACTGCGGGAGGAACAACAATCCCTTGGTTGTCAAGGGTAAAGTATCTGGGACTACTCATGGACAACAAGCTGCTTTATCATCACCATACCCGAGAGCTGGCAACACGGATCAATGTCCTGCTTAAAAAATTGTATCCCTTAGTTAATCGCGGCTCTCGCCTTTGCTACAGGAACAAGATCGCGATCTATAAACAAATAGTTCTTCCCATGGCTACCTATAGTATCTCGGTTTGGAAAAATAGCGCCCCAACCAACATCCGCAGGGTTCAAATAGGGTTGAACCGATTTTTGCGATTAATTGCAAATGCTCCCTACTGGACCAGGTTAGAGGAGCTATATGAAAAAAACAGTACATATCCAATAGATGAAATTGGATATGTGATAACAGAACGCCTTAAAGCAAAATGCGCAACATCAGGTTCACCCCTTCTAAGGGCACTCTTTTGAATTTTTCACTTTTTATATAATTTTTTTTCCTTCTTTTCTTCATATTTTTGAATTTCTTTTGTCTTGTTCCTAATCTAATAGTGTTAAGTAGATAAGTTAGTTTAAGTTAAGATAGCGTAACAAAAGGCCCTAGGCCTAACACCAAGCTTTCTAAAACCAAAACAAACTGCCTCTTGGCAAAATGCTCTACAGCGGTGAAAAGCGAGCGTTACGCTAAATCTCGCAAAACAAATGTACACATGAACTTAATAGAAAAATATCAATAAACATATATTCTGATTCTGATTCTGTACCTCGTGTGTACAAACAGAACTGTTAACCGTAAGCGTAGGAAACAAAACACCGCGTAAGCGTCAGAACCCAGAACTGACCTTACATAATAAATGTTAACCGAAAAACCTAACCCTCAGCATAAAACAGAAAAACGAAGGTAAACGCAAAATTGAATTGAAGAGAAAAGTACCGTATAAATAAAGATGTAAGATGAGACCAGACACAGACGTTCGGAGACAGTGAAAGCGACAGTTACGCACAGTACGTGCAGTTGTAAAGTGGTGCTGCTAAGTCTTGGTCGGTCAAGTCTCGATTTGCAAACTAAGTGAAATGTGTAGTTAAAAATCAGTTATGTTTGTCCTCTACCTGAAACATTGATGATATTCAGGAAACATCCGAAAACTCCACCCCTCGTGTTTTAAAAGTATTTCTAGAGTGCGACGCCTAAATGTATAGCATTGTCGAATTACCCGTAGCGTGCTCCAAACCTATTACACTAGTAGCTCTCCTTTTGGTCGAATAGTTTGCCCTGACACCGTTTGAAACACCTTTGTCGTCTTCCGCAACTGCACGTGAGAGAGTTTCTCCTCGTACGTCTCTCTCGATATCACCGATTCGCACGCGCCGGTGTCTACCTCGAAACACACCACCACACCTTCAATTTGCAGCTCAATTGTCGCTGGTATATCTGTGCGCGTTGAACTCGCACCGCTGGCACTGCAAATCGTACCGGTGAACTTCTCGTTCTGGCACGTTGTTGGTTTCGATGTATCGTCAGCATCTTTCAACTGGTTCAGGTTCATCTGCTCCGTAGCGTCCACGAGCTCAGCCACTCGATTTTTGTTGTTTTTTGACCGACACAACGATGACACATGACCAACCTTTCCGCATGCGTAACACGTCCATTGTTTGGCAGGACAAGATTCTGGGTTGTGAGCCCTA
Organism: Anopheles merus; assembly: GCF_017562075.2. Lineage (NCBI taxonomy): Eukaryota > Metazoa > Arthropoda > Insecta > Diptera > Culicidae > Anopheles > Anopheles merus. Next base: position 11,617 of record NW_024428311.1, on the reverse strand, counting down.
CCACATCGAAAACAGTTTTTGTCGCGTTCCGATGAAGGCTTAGATCCCGCATGCGTTGTCCCTTTTCTATTCTGTTTAGCTGGCATTTTCTCTGACGGCTTCCAAGCTGTGCGTGGCTTTAGCGTTGCCAGTATTGATGCTCCCTGCATCTCTTTACACTCGTGTTCCGCTGCTTCCCAGCTTCTGCCAATCTTACACGCTTTTTCGAAGGTGAGACCTTCTTCGGTAAGGAGTTTAGTGCGCAACCCGGAGTTATGCACCCCAGCTACGAATTGATCGCGTAGCGGTTGTTGCAAAAACGTTCCAAAATCACAAGATTGTAAGGACGCTGTTAGTTCGATAATAAACTCCGTTATTGTTTGACCTATCGCTTGTTCGCATTTGCGATACTTGTATCGCTCTGCCACCACGTTAACTTTTGGGGCTAAGTGCTGTTTCAACAGTTTGATCAGGTAATTATACGATTTAGAACACGGATCATCTGGCGAACATATTCGTGATGCCATGGAATATAATGATGGACCCGCCATTGTAACCAGCATTTGCACTTTTTTACTTTCTTCTACGTCGTTTACGATGAAGAACTGCTTCAGGCGATTTTCATATTCGTCGAAATTTTCACCAACGACGAACGGTTCCATGTGGCCAAACATTGGCATTGCCATTTTCATATGCCCTAAGCCTGACGTTGACGGCTTTGGCTCTTCCCCGTCGGGCATCCTAAGTTGTCTCTGCACACTAACACAACACTACACCGCACTTATCTCAGACACGAGATCGACTGATCAGTCGGTCAGATAACGATTTGATCCGATGTTAATATAACGCACGACTGATTAGAGAGAGGTTTCACACGATTAACTTATATCCTCGTCGCCAAAACTGTGTTGTGTTTAAATGTGTTTCTCACACGCTTTTAGTTACAACAATATCGTATTCGTAGTAGTTCACAATAGCACAGTTGTTACGGTCATGTTTCATCCAAATGAAGCCATCTTGCACTATTTCAATGGCCTTGAAATTTGATGTTGAGTTTTGTTGCCATCTATTATCGTTGTTACGGCCATGTTTCATCCGAATGAAGCCATCTTGTCTTATTTCAATGGCCTTGAAATTTGATGTTGAGTTTTGTTGCCATCTATTATCGTTGTTACGGCTATGTTTCATCCAAATGAAGCCATCTTGCACTATTTCAATGGCCTTGAAATTTGATGTTGAGTTTTGTTGCCATCTATTATCGTTGTTACGGCCATGTTTCATCCAAATGAAGCCATCTTGCACTAATTCAATGGCCGTGAAATTTGATGTTGAGTTTTGTTGCCATCTATTATCGTTGTTACGGCCATGTTTCATCCAAATGAAGCCATCTTGCACTATTTCAATGGCCTTGAAATTTGATGTTGAGTTTTGTTGCCATCTATTATCGTTGTTACGGCCATGTTTCATCCAAATGAAGCCATCTTGCACTATTTCAATGGCCTTGAAATTTGATGTTGAGTTTTGTTGCCATCTATTATCGTTGTTACGGCCATGTTTCATCCAAATGAAGCCATCTTGCCCTATTTCAATGGCCTTGAAATTTGATGTTGAGTTTTGTTGCCATCTATTATCGTTGTTATGGCCATGTTTCATCCAAATGAAGCCATCTTGCACTATTTCAATGGCCTTGAAATTTGATGTTGAGTTTTGTTGCCATCTATTATCGTTGTTACGGCCATGTTTCATCCAAATGAAGCCATCTTGCACTATTTCAATGGCCGTGAAATTGATGTTGAGTTTTGTTGCCATCTATTATCGTTGTTACGGCCATGTTTCATCCAAATGAAGCCATCTTGCCCTATTTCAATGGCCTTGAAATTTGATGTTGAGTTTTGTTGCCATCTATTGTCGTTGTTACGGCCATGTTTCATCCAAATGAAGCCATCTTGCCCTGTTTCAATGGCCTTGAAATTTGATGTTGAGTTTTGTTGCCATCTATTATCGTTGTTACGGCCATGTTTCATCCAAATGAAGCCATTTTGCCTTATTTCAATGGCCTTGAAATTTGATGTTGAGTTTTGTTGCCATCTATTATCGTTGTTACGGGCCATGTTTCATCCAAATGAAGCCATCTTTGCACTATTTCAATGGCCGTGAAATTGATGTTGAGTTTTGTTGCCATCTATTATCGTTGTTACGGCCATGTTTCATCCAAATGAAGCCATTTTGCCTTATTTCAATGGCCTTGATATTTGATGTTGAGTTTTGTTGCCATCTATTATCGTTGTTACGCCATGTTTCATCCAATGAAGCCATCTTGCACTATTTCAATGGCCTTGAAATTTGATGTTGAGTTTTGTTGCCATCTATTATCGTTGTTACGGCCATGTTTCATCCAAATGAAGCCATCTTGCCCTATTTCAATGGCCGTGAATTTTGATGTTGAGTTTTGTTGCCATCTATTATCGTTGTTACGGCCATGTTTCATCCAAATGAAGCCATCTTGCCCTATTTCAATAGCTGTGAAATTTGATGTTTTTTGTTGCCATCTATTATCGTTGTTACGGCCATGTTTCATCCAAATGAAGCCATCTTGCGCTATTTCAATGGCCTTGAAATTTGATGTTGAGTTTTGTTGCCATCTATTATCGTTGTTACGGCCATGTTTCATCCAAATGAAGCCATCTTGCACTATTTCAATGGCCGTGAAATTTGATGTTGAGTTTTGTTGCCATCTATTATCGTTGTTTACGGCCATGTTTCATCCAAATGAAGCCATTTTGCCTTATTTCAATGGCCTTGATATTTGATGTTGAGTTTTGTTGCCATCTATTATCGTTGTTACGGCCATGTTTCATCCAAATGAAGCCATCTTGCACTATTTCAATGGCCGTGAAATTTGATGTTGAGTTTTGTTGCCATCTATTATCGTTGTTACGGCCATGTTTCATCCAAATGAAGCCATCTTGCCCTATTTCAATGGCCGTGAATTTTGATGTTGAGTTTTGTTGCCATCTATTATCGTTGTTACGGCCATGTTTCATCCAAATGAAGCCATCTTGCCCTATTTCAATAGCTGTGAAATTTGATGTTGAGTTTTGTTGCCATCTATTATCGTTGTTACGGCCATGTTTCATCCAAATGAAGCCATCTTGCGCTATTTCAATGGCCTTGAAATTTGATGTTGAGTTTTGTTGCCATCTATTATCGTTGTTACGGCCATGTTTCATCCAATAAAGGCATCTTGCCCTATTTCAATGGCCTTGAAATTTGATGTTGAGTGTTGTTGCCATCTATTATCGTTGTTACGGCCATGTTTCATCCAAATGAAGCCATCTTGCACTATTTCAATGGCCGTGAAATTTGATGTTGAGTTTTGTTGCCATCTATTATCGTTGTTACGGCCATGTTTCATCCAAATGAAGCCATCTTGCCCTATTTCAATGGCCTTGAATTTTGATGTTGAGTTTTGTTGCCATCTATTATCGTTGTTACGGCCATGTTTCATCCAAATCTTGCACTATTTCAATGGCTTTGAAATTTGATGTTGAGTTTTGTTGCCATCTATTATCGTTGTTACGGCCATGTTTCATCCAAATGAAGCCATCTTGCCCTATTTCAATGGCCGTGAAATTTGATGTTGAGTTTTGTTGCCATCTATTATCGTTGTTACGGCCATGTTTCATCCAAATGAAGCCATCTTGTCCTATTTGAATGGCCTTGAAATTTGATGTTGAGTTTTGTTGCCATCTATTATCGTTGTTACGGCCATGTTTCATCCAAATGAAGCCATCTTGTCCTATTTCAATGGCCTTGAAATTTGATGTTGAGTTTTGTTGCCATCTATTATCGTTGTTACGACCATGTTTCATCCAAATGAAGCCATCTTGCACTATTTCAATGGCCTTGAAATTTGATGTTGAGTTTTGTTGCCATCTATTATCGTTGTTACGGCCATGTTTCATCCAAATGAAGCCATCTTGCCCTATTTCAATGGCCGTGAAATTTGATGTTGAGTTTTGTTGCCATCTATTATCGTTGTTACGGCCATGTTTCATCCAAATGAAGCCATCTTGCCCTATTTCAATGGCCGTGAAATTTGATGTTGAGTTTTGTTGCCATCTATTATCGTTGTTACGGCCATGTTTCATCCAAATGAGCCAACTTGCCCTATTTCAATGACCGTGAACTTTGATGTTGAGTTTTGTTGCCATCTATTATCGTTGTTACGGCCATGTTTCATCCAAATGAAGCCATCTTGCACTATTTCAATGGCCGTGAAATTTTATGTTGAGTTTTGTTGCCATCTATTATCGTTGTTACGGCCATGTTTCATCCAATGAAGCCATCTTGCACTATTTCAATGGCCTTGAAATTTGATGTTGAGTTTGTTTGCCATCTATTATCGTTGTTACGGCCATGTTTCATCCAAATGAAGCCATCTTGCACTATTTCAATGGCCTTGAAATTTGATGTTGAGTTTTGTTGCCATCTATTATCGTTGTTACCGGCCATGTTTCATCCAAATGAAGCCATCTTGCACTATTCAATGGCCTTTTGAAATTTGATGTTGAGTTTTGTTGCCATCTATTATCGTTTGTTACGGCCATGTTTCATCCAATGAAGCCATCTTGCCCTATTCAATGGCTTTGAAATTTGATGATGAGTTTTTTTGCCATCTATCATCGTTGTTACGGCCATGTTTCATCCAAATGATGCCATCTTGCCCTATTTCAATGGCCGTGAAATTTGATTTGAGTTTTGTTGCCATCTATTATCGTTGTTACGGCCATGTTTCATCCAAATGAAGCCATCTTGTCCTATTTGAATGGCCTTGAAATTTGATGTTGAGTTTTGTTGCCATCTATTATCGTTGTTACGGCCATTTTTCATCCAAATGAAGCCATCTTGCCCTGTTTCAATGGCCTTGAAATTTGATGTTGAGTTTTGTTGCCATCTATTATCGTTGTTACGGCCATTTTTCATCCAAATGAAGCCATTTTGCCCTATTTCAATGACCATGAAATTTGATGTTGAGTTTTGTTGCCATCTATTATCGTTGTTACAGCCATGTTTCATCCAAATGAAGCCATCTTGCACTATTTGAATGGCCTTGAAATTTGATGTTGAGTTTTGTTGCCATCTATTATCGTTGTTACGGCCATGTTTCATCCAAATGAAGCCATCTTGCACTATTCCAATGGCCTTGAAATTTGATGTTGAGTTTTGTTGCCATCTATTATCATTGTTACGGCCATGTTTCATCCAAATGAAGCCATCTTGCCCTATTTCAATGGCCTTGAATTTGATGTTGAGTTTTGTTGCCATCTATTATCGTTGTTACGGCCATGTTTCATCCAAATGAAGCATCTTGCACTATTTCAATGGCCTTGAAATTTGATGTTGAGTTTTGTTGCCATCTATTATCGTTGTTACGGCCATGTTTCATCCAAATGAAGCCATCTTGCCCTATTTCAATGGCCTTGAAATTTGATGTTGAGTTTTGTTGCCATCTATTGTCGTTGTTACGGCCATGTTTCATCCAAATGAAGCCATCTTGCCCTGTTTCAATGGCCTTGAAATTTGATGTTGAGTTTTGTTGCCATCTATTATCGTTGTTACGGCCATGTTTCATCCAAATGAAGCCATTTTGCTTATTTCAATGGCCTTGAAATTTGATGTTGAGTTTTGTTGCCATCTATTATCGTTGTTACGACGGCCATGTTTCGTCCAATGAAGCCATCTTGCCCTGTTTCAATGGCCTTGAAATTTTGATGTTGAGTTTTGTTGCCATCTATTATCGTTGTTACGGCCATTTTTCATCCAAATGAAGCCATTTTGCCCTATTTCAATGACCATGAACTTTGATGTTGAGTTTTGTTGCCATCTATTATCGTTGTTACGGCCATGTTTCATCCAAATGAAGCCATCTTGCACTATTTGAATGGCCTTAAATTTGATGTTGAGTTTTGTTGCCATCTATTATCGTTGTTACGGCCATGTTTCATCCAAATGAAGCCATCTTGCACTATTTCATGGCCTTGAAATTTGATGTTGAGTTTTGTTGCCATCTATTATCGTTGTTACGGCCATGTTACATCCAAATGAAGCCATCTTGCACTATTTCAATGGCCTTGAAATTTGATGTTGAGTTTTGTTGCCATCTATTATCGTTGTTACGGCCATGTTACATCCAAATGAAGCCATCTTGCACTATTTCAATGGCCTTGAAATTCGATGTTAAGTTTTGTTGCCATCTATTATCGTTGTTACGGCCATGTTTCATCCAAATGAAGCCATCTTGCACTATTCCAATGGCCGTGAAATTTGATGTTGAGTTTTGTTGCCATCTATTATCGTTGTTACGCGGCCATGTTTCATCCAAATGAAGCCATCTTGCCTATTTCAATGGCCGTGAAATTTGATGTTGAGTTTTGTTGCCATCTATTATCGTTTTACGGCCATGTTTCATCCAAATGAAGCCATCTATCCTATTTCAATGGCCTTGAAATTTGATGTTGAGTTTTGTTGCCATCTATTATCGTTGTTACGACCATGTTTCATCCAAATGAAGCCATCTTGCACTATTTCAATGGCCGTGAAATTTAATGTTGAGTTTTGTTGCCATCTATTATCGTTGTTACGGCCATGTTCATCCAAATGAGCCAACTTGCCTATTTCAATGACCGTGAAATTTGATGTTGAGTTTTGTTGCCATCTATTATCGATGTTACGGCCATGTTTCATCCAAATGAATCCATCTTGCACTATGTCAATGGCCGTGAAATTTGATGTTGAGTTTTGTTGCCATCTATTATCGTTGTTACGGCCATGTTTCATCAAAATGAAGCCATCTTGCACTATTTCAATGGCCTTGAAATTTGATGATGAGTTTTGTTGCTATCTATTATCGTTGTTACGGCCATGTTTCATCCAAATGAAGCCATCTTGCCCTATTTCAATGGCCGTGAAATTTGATGTTGATTTTGTTGCCATCTATTATCGTTGTTACGGCCATGTTTCATCCAAATGAATCCATCTTGTCCTATTTGAATGGCCTTGAAATTTGATGTTGAGTTTTGTTGCCATCTATTATCGTTGTTACGGCCATGTTTCATCCAAATGAAGCCATCTTGCCCTGTTTCAATGGCCTTGAAATTTGATGTTGAGTTTTGTTGCCATCTATTATCGTTGTTACGGCCATGTTTCATCCAAATGAAGCCATTTTGCCCTATTTCAATGACCATGAACTTTGATGTTGAGTTTGTTTGCCATCTATTATCGTTGTTACGGCCATGTTTCATCCAAATGAAGCCATCTTGCACTATTTGAATGGCCTTGAAATTTGATGTTGAGTTTTGTTGCCATCTATTATCGTTGTTACGGCCATATTTCATCCAAATGAAGCCATCTTGCCCTATTTCAATGGCCGTGAAATTTGATGTTGAGTTTTGTTGCCATCTATTATCGTTGTTACGGCCATGTTTCATCCAATGAAGCCATCTTGCACTATTTCAATGGCCTTGAAATTTGATGTTGAGTTTTGTTGCCATCTATTGTCGTTGTTACGGCCATGTTTCATCCAAATGAAGCCATCTTGCCCTGTTTCAATGGCCTTGAAATTTGATGTTGAGTTTTGTTGCCATCTATTATCGTTGTTACGGCCATGTTTCATCCAAATGAAGCCATTTTGCCCTATTTCAATGGCCTTGAAATTTGATGTTGAGTTTTGTTCCCATCTATTGTCGTTGTTACGGCCATGTTTTATCCAAATGCAGCCGTCTTGCACTATTTCAATGGCCTTAAAATTTGATGTTGAGTTTTGTTGCCATCTATGATCGTTGTTACGGCCATGTTTCATCCGAATGAAGCCATTTTGCCCTATTTCAATGCCTTGAAATTTGATGTTGAGTTTTGTTGCCATCTATTATCGTTGTTACGGCCATGTTTCATCCAAATGAAGCCATCTTGCACTATTTCAATGGCCGTTGAAATTTGATGTGTTGAGTTTTGTTGCCATCATTATCGTTGTTACGGCCATGTTTCATCCAAATGAAGCCATCTTGCCCTATTTCAATGGCCGTGAAATTTGATTTGTTGATTTTGTTGCCATCTATTTCGTGTTACGGCCATGTTTCATCATCCAATGAAATCCCACCTTGCACTATTTCAATGGCCGTGAAATTTGATGTTGAGTTTTGTTGCCATCTATTATCGTTGTTACGGCCATGTTTTCATCCAAATGAAGCCATCTTGCCCTATTTCAATGACCTTGAACTTTGATGTTGAGTTTTTTTGCCATCTATTATCGTTGTTACGGCCATGTTTCATCCAAATGAAGCCATCTTGCCCTATTTCATGGCCGTGAAATTTGATGTTGAGTTTTGTTGCCATCTATTATCGTTGTTACGACGCCATGTTTCATCCAAATGAGCCAACTTGCCCTATTTCAATGACCGTGACTTTGATGTTGAGTTTTGTTGCCATCTATTATCGTTGTTACGGCCATGTTTCATCCAAATGAAGCCATCTTGCACTATTTCAATGGCCGTGAAATTTGATGTTGAGTTTTGTTGCCATCTATTATCGTTGTTACGGCGGCCATGTTCATCCAAATGAAGCCATCTTGCAGTATTTCAATGGCCTTGAAATTTGATGTTGAGTTTTGTTGCCATCTATTATCGTTGTTACAGCCATGTTTCATCCAAATGAAGCCATCTTGCACTATGTCAATGGCCGTGAATTTGATGTTGAGTTTGTTGCCATCTATTATCGTTGTTACGGCCATGTTTCATCCAAATGAAGCCATCTTGTCCTATTTGAATGGCCTTGAAATTTGATGTTGAGTTTTGTTGCCATCTATTATTGTTGTTACGGCCATGTTTCATCCAAATGAAGCCATCTTGCACTATTTCAATGGCCTTGAAATTTGATGTTGTTTTGTTGCCATCTATTATCGTTGTTTACGGCCATGTTACATCCAAATGAAGCCATCTTGCACTATTTCAATGGCCTTGAAATTTGATGTTGAGTTTTGTTCCCATCTATTATCGTTGTTACGGCCATGTTTCATCCAAATGAAGCCATCTTGCACTATTTCAATGGCCTTGAAATTTGATGTTGAGTTTTGTTGCCATCTATTATCGTTGTTACGGCCATGTTTCATCCAATGAAGCCATCTTGCACTATTTCAATGGCCGTGAAATTGATGTTGAGTTTTGTTGCCATCTATTATCGTTGTTACGGCCATGTTTCATCCAAATGAAGCCATCTTGCCCTATTTCAATGGCCGTGAAATTTGATGTTGAGTTTTGTTGCCATCTATTATCCGTTGTTACGGCCATGTTTCATCATCCAAATGAAGCCATCTTGTCCTATTTCAATGGCCTTGAAATTTGATGTTGAGTTTTGTTGCCATCTATTATCGTTGTTACGACCATGTTTCATCCAAATGAAGCCATCTTGCACTATTTCAATGGCCTTGAAATTTGATGTTGAGTTTTGTTGCCATCTATTATCGTTGTTACGGCCATGTTTCATCCAATGAAGCCATCTTGCTTATTTCAATGGCCTTGAAATTTGATGTTGAGTTTGTTGCCATCTATTATCGTTGTTACGGCCATGTTTCATCCAAATGAAGCCATCTTGCACTATTTCAATGGCCTTGAAATTTGATGTTGAGTTTTGTTGCCATCTATTATCGTTGTTACGGCCATGTTTCATCCAAATGAAGCCATCTTGCCCTATTTCAATGGCCTTGAAATTTGATGTTGAGTTTTGTTGCCATCTATTATCGTTGTTACGGCCATGTTTCATTCAAATGAGCCATCTTGCCTATTTCAATGGCCGTGAAATTTGATGTTGAGTTTGTTGCCATCTATTATCGTTGTTACGGCCATGTTTCATCCAAATGAGCCAACTTGCCCTATTTCAATGACCGTGAACTTTGATGTTGAGTTTTGTTGCCATCTATTATCGTTGTTACGGCCATGTTTTCATCCAAATGAAGCCATCTTGCACTATTTGAATGGCCTTGAAATTTGATGTTGAGTTTTTTGTGCACATCTATTATCGTTGTTACGGCCATGTTTCATCCAAATGAAGCCATCTTGCACTATTTCAATGGCCGTGAAATTTGATGTTGAGTTTTGTTGCCATCTATTATCGTTGTTACGGCCATGTTTCATCCAAATGAAGCCATCTTGATGGCCTTGAAATTTGATGTTGAGTTTTGTTGCCATCTATTATCGTTGTTACGGCCATGTTTCATCCAATGAAGAGCATCTTGCCCTATTTCAAAGCCTGTGAAATTTGATGTTGAGTTTTGTTGCCATCTATTATCGTTGTTACGGCCATGTTTCATCCAAATGAAGCCATCTTGCCCTTTTTCATTTCAATGGCCTTGAAATTGATGTTGAGTTTTGTTGCCATCTATTATCGTTGTTACGGCCATGTTTCATCCAAATGAGCCAACTTGCCCTATTTCAATGACTGTGAAATTTGATGTTGAGTTTTGTTGCCATCTATTATCGTTGTTACGGCCATGTTTCATCCAATGAACCATCTTGCACTATGTCAATGGCCGTGAAATTGGATGTTGAGTTTTTTGTTGCCATCTATTATCGTTGTTACGGCCATGTTTCATCCAAATGAAGCCATCTTGCACTATTTCAATGGCCTTGAAATTTGATGATGAGTTTTGTTGCTATCTATTATCGTTGTTACGGCCATGTTTCATCCAAATGAAGCCATCTTGCCCTATTTCAATGGCCGTGAAATTTGATGTTGAGTTTTGTTGCCATCTATTATCGTTGTTACGGCCATGTTTCATCAAATGAAGCCATCTTGTCCTATTTGAATGGCCTTGAAATTTGATGTTGAGTTTTGTTGCCATCTATTATCGTTGTTACGGCCATGTTTCATCCAAATGAAGCATCTTTCCCTATTTCAATGGCCTTGAAATTTGATGTTGAGTTTTGTTGCCATCTATTATCGTTTTTACGGCCATGTTTCATCCAAATGAAGCCATTTTGCCCTATTTCAATGACCATGAAATTTGATGTTGAGTTTTGTTGCCATCTATTATCGTTGTTACGGCCATGTTTCATCCAAATGAAGCCATCTTGCACTATTTCAATGGCCTTGAAATTTGATGTTGAGTTTTGTTGCCATCTATTATCGTTGTTACGGCCATGTTTCATGCGAATGAAGCCATCTTGCCCTATTTCAATGGCCGTGAAATTTGATGTTGAGTTTTGTTGCCATCTATTATCGTTGTACGGCCATGTTTCATCCAAATGAAGCCATCTTGCACTATTTCAATGGCCTTGAAATTTGATGTTGAGTTTTGTTGCCATCTATTTCGTTGTTACGGCCATGTTTCATCCAATGAAGCCATCTTGCCTTTTCAATGGCCTTGAAATTGATGTTGAGTTTTTGTTGCCATCTATTATCGTTGTTACGGCCATGTTTCATCCAAATGAAGCCATTTTGCCCTATTTCAATGGCCTTGAAATTTGATGTTGATTTTGTTTGCCATCTATTATCGTTGTTACGGCCATGTTTCAATCCAAATGAAGCCATCTTGCACTATTCAATGGCCTTGAAATTTGATGTTGAGTTTTGTTGCCATCTATTA